>NC_141162.1:77923009-78223009 GCF_053477565.2 Lygodium microphyllum
TCCATCTCCCCCCTCTCTCACTCATTCACTCTCTCTATCTGTCTCCCCCCCCCTCTCTCTCATATGTGGCGCCCACATCCACACACACACACACACATACACACACACACACACACACACACACACTCTCTCTCTCTCTCTCTCTCTCTCTCTCTCTCTCTCTCTCACACACACACACACACACACACACACACACACACATGCACACATGCTGTATATATCCTCATTTCTCTCTCTCTCTCATATTTGACACCCATGCCTACATAAATCTTTCTCCGTCACCCATATCTGACAAGCATATTTGTACATGTGTAGATATCTTGGAAAATGGACCCATCATCAAGTGCTATGCCAAATACCAAGATAGAGGTCTACATATATATGGCCTCCCTCTTTGCCAAACCTATTATGCACTACAAAGAAATTGGTTCTTGATGTTGAAGAAGGAAGACATTTGTAATGGTAATGGGAAACATGTTCTTGTTATCACCCATGCGAATGGCTAAGTACATTTGTAATGGTAATGACTGACATGTTTTTGTTATCACTAATGTCAATGGGTGGCTGAATACAAAGAACACAGATCCATTATAGCAATGACCATGAGGGTAGCCATGTATATGTTCTAGACACCTTGGTCTCATAAGACTATCTTGTCGAACAAGGAAATGGGCCTACATTGCATCCTTCTCCCATAGTTGACCTCACCCAGAGCCCTTCTAACATTGAGAAAATAACAATATATGTGGAAGCCTCACCACCCCTTGGTTATGGAAAAAAACAAGAACATCCCAATCGCGCTTTGATGTGGAAGAGGAGGGGATAATGCAATCCTCTTATATTGCAAGTGTGGTTGAGTACATAATGTATTCTGGAGAGGGCGACACTAAGTGTTATGTTGATTGCTTCAAAATACAAGTGTTATAGAGAGAGTGGAGGAGATCCCAGTTTTGTATGATAGCAATGTGGCGTACGAGCTTCCACTGGTAGCAGACAATATACGTCCTATGGAGGGTATAGAGCAAAAGTACAATGGCCATTGTTGGACAAAGCCCATGTTAACATCGATGGCATTCCTTGAACTCGTTTGTCGAAGCAAATGCATCGGAGAACTAAAGTGTCCAAATAGAAATTGTGATGGTTGCTTAATTTCTCAATTGCCAAACTATGTGGCATGGACGGGTATAAGACTCTTCATTTGCAAAGGCATAAAAAGCATTGTGGGATAGCATGTCTTGGCTTTTGTACCCTATTATGAGTAAATTATATGGACTAAGTCCCATATCATGCCACACAGGAAAATTCAAGAGCAAGTGATGTTAGCAAGCACAATGTCAAGATATATTGAGTAATATTAATGAATATTAATATTAATAGTAATTATGAATTATATAAATAATTGATTGATCAATATTGATATGTTAATTAGTATAATATTAATTAGTATAAATATTTATTATTAATTTCATAATTATTAATTAAATAATATTTTATTATAATTAGAAAGATAGGTAATTATTATTAATTAAATATTATTAATTCATAGTATGATTACTATATTCTTTTATCACTAGTAATTTTTATCAATAATACTAATAATTAACTATATTTATTAATTATTATATTAATACATATACTAATGAGGGTATGAAGCAAAAGTACGATGGCCATTATTGGACAAAGCCCACATCAACATCGATAGCATTCCCTAGAACTATTTGTTGAAGCAAATGCATCGGAGAACAAATGTTATAAGATTCGAGATACACACTCGACTTTCTTATATACTTAAAATATATATGGCGAATTTTATGTTGGCAGCACAGAGGGAGAATAGATGAGAGACAAGAAAGATGTAGAGAGAGAGAGAGAGAGAGAGAGAGAGAGAGAGAGAGAGAGAGAGAGAGAGAGAGAGAGAGAGAGAGAGAGAGAGAGAGAGAGAGAGAGAGAGAGAGAGAGAGAGAGAGAGGCAGAGAAATTAACAACACACTAGGGACTGGAAGATGGGCCAGTCCCCCCCTTGTGGAGTTATATTATTGACAAGGAGTAAGCTCCTCCGTTATACATAAGCCACTTCTTACTTGTAGATCTTGGAAACAAGTTTCTTGCACTGTATACAACTAATTAACACTTGCACAACTTGGAAGTTGGCACCTTTTGATCCTTCTTAAGTCTCCTTCTCTCCTACACAATATGTGTAGGGCTCTCCCCTTGGCGCTTGATTTTAGCAGAGCTTCCGTAGCTCTTACACCTTCTCTTCTCTTCTTTGAACTTGATTTTAGCAGAGCTTCCGCATCACTTGCACCTACTCTTCTCCTCTTGGAACTTGATTTCAGTAGAGCTTCCGTAGCACTTGCACCTTCTCTTCTCCTCTTGGAACTTGATTTCAGTAGAGCTTCCACAGCTCTTGCAGCTGCGGAAGTAGCACTTGCACCTTCTTTTCTCCTCTTGGAACTTGATTTCAGCAGAAGAAGCACTTGCACCTTCTATTCTCCTCTTGGAACTTGATTTTAGCAGAGCTTTCGTAGCTGCAAAGCTTCCGTAGCTCTTGCAGCTGCAGAAGCTCTGCTGAAATCAAGTTCCAAGAGGAGAAGAGAAGGTGTAAGAGCTGCAGAAGCTCTACTAAAATCAAGTTCTAAGAGGAGAAGAGAAGGTGCAAGTTTTGCGGAAGCTCTGCTGAAATCAGGTTCCAAGAGGAGAAGAGAAGGTGCAAGAGTTGTGGAAGCTTTGCTGAAATCAAGCGCCAAGAGGAGAGCCCTACACATATTGTGTAGGAGAGAAGGAGACTCAAGAAGGATCAAAAGGTACCAACTTCCAAGTTGTGCAAGTGTTAGCCAGTTGTATACCGTGCAAGGAACCGTGATCTTGTTTCCAAGATCTACAAGTAAGAATTGGTTTATGTGTAACAGAGGAGCTTGCTCCTTGTCAATAATATAACTCCACAAGGGGGGGACTGGCCCATCTTCCCCAGTCCCTAGTGTGTTGCCAATTTCTCTGCCTCTCTCTCTCTCTCTCTCTCTCTACATCTTTCTTGTCTCTCATCTATTCTCCCTCTGTGTCAGCATAATATTCACCATATATATTTTAAGTATATGAGAAAGTCAAGCGTGTATCTCGGATCGTATAATAGTGGTATCAAAGCAGGTCTCTTTGCTTTCTCAAAGTAAAGGCGATCCTTGCAAGAAGAAGGTAAAGATGGCACTGATGAAGTGCCTACAAGTGAGCAATTATTGGCTCAATTGACAGAGTGTCATAGCTTGTTGGAAATTCCCGAAGTATTCAATTGATTGATAGCTTAAGGGTAAGGGAAGAAGCTACTTATGAAGGATCGAATCCTCCAAAAGATGGTGATACTAGAAGAATCACCATTGCACCAATTGATGGTGAAGGTGCAAAGCATCCAATTGTTGAGAAGTTTCCTAGAAGGAAGAAGGACTCTCAGGTCAAGAAGAGTAAAAAGACCTCACCTCGAGTGAGGTGGATAAGGATGGAGTCATCTCCCTCAGCAAAACCAGCTACTCCCCTGAGATTACTCAAGTTCCTCCTCCTCCTCATCAACTTCTAGTTCCTACTCTCTTGGTTCTAAGTCTCGTACAATCCACAAATGGACAAAGATGGACCATAAGAGGAGCAAGCTTAAGAAGACTAAGACTTTCAAGTCAAGGGATAAGGACATAAAGTTTGAATCTTACTTCGGTAAGAGAGATCCTATTAAGGTGTTAGCCTTTGTCAGGCGATTCGAAGTTGCTTTTTCTGATGGTAATTTCTCAGAAAAGTCCAAGCTAAGGCATGTAGGCATGGACTTAAAAGACACTGCTAGCAATTGTTAGTTGACTCTCATTTTGGAGGGAAGGAAACCCACGACTTGGGAAAAGTTCAAGAAGAAGTTTTATGCTCAATTCTTGCCTCTTGATTTTGAGAATGATGTCAAGAAGGAGTGGGATTGGCTAGGCTAGAAAGAGCATGAGAAGGTCACTAGTTATGTGGACACGTTTTGGTCTACTCTTCTCAAGGTTACTGCTTTCATGGAGATCAGCGATGAAGAGAAGAAAATGAAGTTTGAAGCTGGCCTACTCCCTTCCCTCATTTACACAGAACCATGAAGGTGTATCCACATGAAACCTTATCTCACATGATGGAGTCTGCCATCATAGCTGAAAGTTTGTATACACTTGGTACATCTCGAAAGTTGGAGATGAGTTCTTATAGAGCTAGACAAGAGCAGCTCTATGATCAACTGAGAGACAAGACTAATTGAAGAAGACCTAACTTTACCCATGACCAATATTCAAAGCCAGAGGGTAACAAGAAGAAGTGCAAGTATCTCTCATCCTCCGAGATACAAAAGTACAAAGAGGAAGGAAGGTGCTTTCTTTGTGGTGAGTTAGGGCATATGAAGCCCGATTGTCCTCACAAAAGGAAGGAAGCAAATGTGGTTAAAGATCCTCCTCCGTCCAGATGTGCAAGCTAACACTCATTCAAATGAGAAGAAAAGACAACTCTTAAAGGGTTGGGGGACCTTCAACAATCAACGAGTTTTGATACTCTTTGATCCAGATTCCATAGATAATTTTGTATCAATGGATACTATTGAAAGGCTACAAATTCCACCGGATTGATTAGGAACACCAATTGGATAAGGTTCGGCATTTGAAGGACTTATAACCAATTCTACTCCTATCCAAGGGAAGTTGAATCTTAGAATTGGGGATTACCGCGACCAAGAATCTTTCCTACTTGCACCCATTGGTAACTGTAATGTTATCTTAGGCATGCCTTGGCATTACAAGATTAGACCTCTTCCCGATTTTGTTAAGAAGACCCTTGCATTTCAATTCAAGGGTCGGAACATAGTATGCATTGCTGATGTTGGAGATTGGCATGTGCCAATGGTTAGTCATGTTAGCATTTCTAAAAAAATAAAGAAAGCTATTTCTGCGTACATGATTTTTGTGAGAGAGTCAAGAGAAGCTAATGATTCAAGGGCACTTGATGCCTCTAATGAACACACAATACCAACTAATGCTTCTAAGTTTTAGACTTTAAAAGAACCCCTCTCTTTAATTGATCAAGCCAGATATGATTTTGTTAAACAATATGAAGATTGTTTTAGTGATTCACTCCCAGGAGAGTTACCTCCTAAGCACCTGGCAGATCACACAATTGATCTTATCCCAGGCAGTTCACCACCTAACCAACCACCTTACCGAGTAAGTGCAAGTCAGTAAGAGGAGATCCTAAAACAAGTAAGCGAACTGTTGGAAAAAGGGTTAGTTCAACCTAGCTCTTCTCCATACTACTCTCCAGTCTTACTTGTTTAAAAGAAAGATGGTTCTTTCCATATGTGCATAGACTACAGATCTTTGAACAATATCACAATCAAGAATTGTTTTCCTATCCCAAGGATAGATGATTTCTTAGATAAGTTGCAAGGGGCAAGTATCTTTAGTTGCATTGATCTCAAGAGCGGCTATCACCAGATATGGATAGCACCAGAAGATGTTCATAAGACAACTTTTCGTATAGCATTTGGACTATATGAGTTTCTAGTCATGCCATTTGGTTTGACTAATGCACGTGCCACATTCAATCAAATGATGGAGAGAATTTTCAGACCTCACTCAAAGTTCACATGTGTCTTCTTTGATGGCATTCTAATATTTTCACGGTTTGAGGGATGTCGGCACGGGGTGCGTGTACGCGACCATGCGTGGCAAGATGCGTAAAACCGCAAATACGTACGTTCACTCATAGTTTTAGATCTTCAAAAACCTTTTGAAGTTCACTGCGATGCTTCTAGGGATTGCATTGGAGCTGTGGTTAACCAAGAGCATCATGTAGTAGAATTTGAGAGGCGACGCCTCAAGGATCATGAGCTACATGCTCCAATATATGAGAAAGAGCTTATGGTAGTGGTACATACTCTTCAAGTATGGAAACACTACTTACTTGGTGCAAATTTTGTTATTAAAACAGATCACCAAAGTCTAAGATATTTCCTCACTTAGAAGAAGCTCTCAGAGAAATAGATGCGTTGGGAAATTTTTATATCTATGTTTCATTTTCAAATTCTTCATACATCTAGAACTAAGAATGTAGTAGCAGATGCTCTATCACAGCGATCTCGAGTGAATGCAATCAAAACTGTTTACCATAACTAGTTCATGGATTTACCCAAAATGTATGCAATTGATTCCGACTTCTCAACCATATGGGATCAGCTTAACTCAGGTCAATCAATTACACCTTACTCAATTCGAGATGGTTATTTGTAACATCATCAAGAAATTTTTATAGCATTACCATTGTGACACAAGGTAATGGATGAAGCACAAACATCTCCATATGCTGGACATAGGGGTATTCTACTGTGGGAGCTCTCGCTCAACCGCCAAGACCCACAGACTGCTTATTGCTTCAAGCGTTCCAAGACGAGCACTAATGGCTACCTCTCACATAGCCGACACACCATCCATATCTACAAGTGTAGTGAGCTTACCTTGATGCTGATTGAGTTACCTCCTCTCCCATGCACTCCGGTAGCTCCACGATCCAAGTGCAAGCTTCAAGAAATCTCCATTCTCAAGCTCCATGCTCCAAGCTCCATTGCCGCAAGCAAGAGAAGAGAAGAGAAGAGAAGAGAAGAAGAGAGGAGAAGATGGAGAGCTTCTCCTCCCCGATTCCTCACCCTCACACACTCACTCCCTCACACTCTCACACTCCCTCTCTCAAGCACAAGCTCAAGCCAGCAAGAAGAAGAAGAAGAAGAAGAAGAAGAAGAAGAAGAGAGCCACTTTTTTCGACACACAAGAATGAGCTTCTCATTCACTTTTCAACTTTATATACAAAACCCTAAATCCCTTTTGGGCAGTATCCCCTTTTTTACATGGCAGACCGTGGCCTAGGTCCTTTTTCCCATTGTCCTCCTATCTTCCTAGCTTCCTTCCTACCACTCATCTACCTTCACAATTTGCGTGGGTGAGAGCCCTGGGTGAGAGCCCGACGCTCTTTAAAATAAATCTCGATGCGCCTTGCGCTCTTTTACACGAGTATTAACTTGCGTTTCTCTTGTGCACATTTCTCCTTGATTGAGGACTTTTCTACACTTCTTGCGTTTCCAGATTCTTCTTGGCGAGCCTTCACCTTCCGTTTCACTTTTGCCTTGGCCTTGTCTTCTGCTTCAAATTTTTTGGATTTTCCACCTTTGTTCATTTGAGGGTTAACATTACCCCCCTCCTAGATGAGTGCCAGTCCCATGGCATTCACAGTTGTAGGTAGCATGCTTTAGCATGCATCAAAGAGGTGGGTGGCAACGACATCTGTGGTTGCCTTGGAGGATTTTTGGTGGTGGGTAGATGAAGGTTGTTGGGGCCACATTGTTGGCATGGGTGGTTGCTGGTGGTAGGGTGGTGGAGTTGGGGGTAGGGATATTCGCTGTTGGGAATTGCACTGGGCTGGCACAAGTATTGGTTTTTGGGGATTCTGCACATGACGATTCTTAGCGGGCTTGCACGATGATAAAGGATAAGAATTTAGAGTTGAGTGTCGATGAAGAGAGAATGACTCTTTTGTTGGAGTCTTCAATAGCTGCAATTGAAAACCTCTCATTTGTGGTCTCTCCCTCGGGGTAGTGCTAGTCTTCTTTATCATGCACAAGACATAGTTCAATTAGTTTGGGAGAAGGTCAAACTCTAAGCAAGTTGAGAGTATTGTCCTGCACTTGAGGACCCAAACTGTGTATATATTTTGGTGCAGATATTATGTGAGTGCTCGTGCATGCTTAGATATTACGTAGTTAGAAGACCGTTGGCTGGTTCCTCGTAACAACGTGTGGATGAAGCAAAGTTGTCCATGTTGAGAAGAAGTACACATGAAGGTGTATGAGACATCCTTTGCGTTGTCACGATGTAGCATAATCGAACACATTGACACCAAAATTTCGGAAGCTGGTAGCTTCTGGGCTTGTTCGACGAGTACGGTGTACTTTTCATGGCCGTTCATGCGGTGTTTACCACGATCGATTGCAATGATACTAAGGCGGAGTGCAAAAAGGGATCGTGCAAATGGGTCAGGGTGACAGGTCTAATCATAGGCGAGACAAGCTTCCTAGGTATGTCCTACCCTTGATATGCCTTGAACAATTATGGGGGATGTGTAGAGGGCTAGGGGACTAGGGACAGAGCTAGTTGACCAAGGTCACTGGGCGTACCTAATTTGAGGACCCCTAGGTGTCGTGTTGTGATTGTGAGTGCTTTTTTCTTTTCTTTTCTTTTCTTTTTTCTTTTTCTTTTGTTTTTTCTTCTTTCCTTTTCTTTCCCACACTTTTTTTTTGAAGAATAACATGAGTACAACCATTGCAATACCTTGAGGCCACAGCCTTTCAATTGGATCAGAAAATGTCGAGATTCAAAGGTTGCGAAACTGGATATTACAATGATGATTGTGTCCCAGCCTCGTTGTTAGAGGAACGGTTGTTGAGATGGGGAGATACATTGGAGATTTGCAAAACCTCTTTGTAACGTGCGATGTTGGTACAATTGAGGTAACAACTGTCGTCACAGTGCTAGGTGTTGAGTTTGACCCAAAAAGAGAAAGTGGCCATTGATCATGCTTTGGGCCATGCGATGTGGGCGATCGGCAAGGGTGATTTTTGCTTTCAGCAATGTGGCTTCATCGTGGCTCTTTGTGAGGTTGGTGGTCTTGCGGTGATTTGGACATTGAACAAAGACCTGTGTCATCCTGCATACACTTGACACTTCATGCGAGTATATGCAATTCACATGCATCAATTATAACGAACAAATGAAACACAAAAAGATATTACTTTATCAAAATCCTATAGTGCTGACTGTGATGCATATCCTCGGCGCTTGTTAAAGACATGACATACATTAGTAGTAGGTAAGGGAGGTTTATACAGTTGGGGAGCCTGCCCCTTTAACCACTTAAGGACAAAAGGTCATGAAAAAATGGCATTTGGCAAGTAGCTTATACACATAGGGCCTATTCTATTTGTATGAGGCATGGTGAATTTGGGTGATCAGACAATTGGGGCTATGCCGATGGTGGGCTCGTGTTAGGCTGGGCGGAGAAGATATTGGTCGAGACCCGAATGGTGTAGTCCCTGGCCGCAGCTGTTTTAAGAATGCTTTTAAACAATTCATCAAATTCCCACTTGTCTCTAGCTACCTTCTCCTCTTTCGAGCACATGGTGCCTGAGCGTCTGGTGGGGGCCTGCATGGCCAGTGTTGCCACACCCCGAGTGCTCCCTTAAGCCTTCATCCTCTTGGCTTGGGGAGTTTTTAGCCTGCATCTTGGGTGGTGTCTCTTGGGGCCTCTTTTCAGTGTGCACGTCTTAAGGGTAGGCATATATCGCTCTGGTGGAGGCGCTTGTGCCTTATGCTCCCTTCAACGGAGGAGAGTTTCCTTGCATGCCAACTGCATTGTGTGCTCCATGACGGCTACCGTGGGGAAATCTACAAAATGTGAACCAAGGCTAGGCTTTGAGGTAGGATATAATTATTTACATGAAAGGGATTAAACAGTGGATTATCAAGCGTATATGAGGAGGAGGGGTAAGGTGAGGCATGCAGTGTTTGTTGTAGAGGGACGACCCCCGTGATGATATTCATCTTACTTCGACTGCGGGGCGTATTCCAGCTATAGGAGATCTTGGATTATGCTAAGTTGCATAGACTGGTTGTCATGGAGTGGAGCAGGGCTCGTCCCCGAAAGGATAAACCAGAAAGGGGAAAGGTGTATAGAAGGGGATGGCACCCTATCTACACTGTCAGAGATGTTGGTCAGGGTTTCCTATGGAGGTAATGAGGGTTGCATGCCCTCCATCTGGAGGCAAGAATGGTCACACGAATTCTAGACGTGTGGTAAGAGGAGGACCTGAGGAGCTCAGCCTGTCAAACCCAACTCCTCTCCCTGCGCTTGACTATCATTGCTTGTGTGCGTTGATATTATCTATACAAGATCACAAAACTCATTGTTTATTTATGTACATATTTATGAATCCATGTCACTTCATGAGGATAAAAACCAATTGTAAAACTGAGGATTGTACTAGAGTGTGGCACACGTGTCCAGTACTCGTGGCAGCTTACTCAATAACGATTATATTTTGCAACATCGAGTAGCATGGTACCTTGTTTGAGTCTACTAGCAACATGTAACTCCTCCTCAGTGAGAATCTTATTAGTCAGAGAGTTCTCTTGGCTAGTTCCAGCTAAGTCCGTACCCCGAATGGCAGTCAGTACTCGAAAGGAAGTTGGCGCCACATAGGTTGGGTCTCTTTGAGACCGCCATTTGGCCAATCACTCCTCTGAGACTGTCATAATCTGGGCTCCTAGTTCGACCATTGTAATGCGGTTTTCAAACCAATGTTTTTCAAATTGACTTCGACTCTCTGATTGTCGCTTTAGTTGCTCTATCTCTTAGAGATTTGGTTGGCAGAGCACATCATTGAATGCCATAGTAAAGTGTAGTTTGTCGACTTCCTCGTCAGAGATGAGTCGCATACATTCATGTAGGAGCATGTCATAGTGCTCTTCAATATGTTCTTGCTCTTCCTAGGATAGGAAAATTCTGCGACACTTCTATGTTCAACGAGGGCTTGCTCGGTTGCTATCTCATGTAAGGTTCTAGGAGTTTCCCTAGGCTTTAGCATAGCTGGGGGCTTAGGCCTAGATGAGCAAGATTGGTCAATGCTAGGATTGCTTATAATCTTGGGGTTTCCATGTTTCTCATGAGACCTTACTACTATTCTGTCATGGTTCTCCTTGGATGTGATCGGTATAGTCTTGTCACCTTGTTGTGACAGTGTTGTATCCACTCTTGATTGGTCAATGCGAGTTCTATTGTCGGTGGATTGAGTGTTGCAAGCAACCGTTGATGGTAATGGTTGCTTTGATTTTTCAGAGCACATGGATGTATCTGAGGTTTCACTTCTGTTAGGAGATATGGCAGTGGGTTCATTCGTGGGTGGACTTGATGCTTTATTCCTTAGCTCTTCGACACTCTTGATCTCAATCTTCTTGGGGTCTACAACCGCTTGCAACTGCCGTTGTTGTTTTTGTTGTTTTCTCTTCTCTTTCTTAGGCAATCGAGGTGTATCCCTGGAAGACTCGAGACCTTGAACTAGGTCAGTCATTGATGTTCTTGGTTGGGCCTCAGCATTCTCTTTCTCTAGTGCGTCCTCATGGGACATACCTACGGCCTGCTAAATAGCCTTGCTAGGTTGTGAGGGTACAACTGCTTCTCTTTTTGGAGAGTCTATCTCTTCAGCTAATTCCCCTCTGGTTATCTCCTCAAGCCTAGGCTTTAGGTGCTTTGGAAGTGCTTAGGCCAATTGGAAGTGGTCGTGTCTTTTGTTTCCCTTTGAGCATTCACTTGTGTAGATAGAGCATCAATTGAGCTAGCCACGGTGGATTGCACAGGCATATCCTTGGGTTGAGAGCTATGGGTCATGTCATGTTCCACCTCTTGGACATTTGAAAGCTTAGTTGGAGACAGAGATTGGGATTGAGCAGCTGCACTTGATGACTTGCTGTTGTGCTTCTTCGTGTGTCCGTTTAGGGAAAGAGGGTGTAGGAAATCTGGGACTCTTAGGTGGACTTGGCACTGGCTAGAAGATTTTCTTGTGGCTGTTAGAAAATTGTGCCATTTGCTTTGTTGAGCCATCAACCTTCTTATGAGCAGCGTTGTGCCTGTGGTGCTCATTATCCTCTTGGTAAGTCAAAAGCTCCTTGAGCACTAGTGGTCTTTGTGCACGCTCAATGGTTACATCTAACATTTGCTTATTAAGCATGCTAGACTGAGGCTCTTCCTTTCAAACACTCATGTTTGGGTTCTTGCCTCGAGACTTGGATTTTCATTTAGATTTCCTCCTACGCTTCTTTGCTTTTGATGCAATCTGGCCTTTAGCTAATAGAGGAGGTTTAGCAGGGGGTTTTGGTATCCAAATCCATCGGTTACTTGTGCAATACCCTTGACCACGTAGAAACACTTTGGGTATCCATCTTCGCCTTGTGCTAGCTCTCCATCGATACCTTTTCCTATAAGGCTTGGGATTTTTTTGGGGTCTTCTATGACATTTGTAAGTCCAAAGTTCACCCTTGGCATTGTCTCCTGACCTTCTTGTTTCAAGCATGGCCTCACCCAGTGGTTATTGTTGTTCAACCTATGCTTGTATCAACTCTTTCAACAGGTCCTTGCTCTTGTTACTAGGCTTGCATGTTATGTCAGCACCTTCCTTACCTTTCCCTCGAGGTTCGATAAGGTCACCTTTGCTAAAGGTTGTGACTATCCTCACACTCGGTATGTCAAGTGTATCCTCTATGCTACATAGTCGGCCGTCGCCCTTTTGAAGGGTCTTCCTAGGAGGGTTTCCTTTCCACAATTAGCACTATTTGGAGGGACATGGAATAAGATAGGCAAGCTTTCTGTTTCAATGGTCACAAGGATTTTGCACTTCCCTATAAGTGCTTGTGAGTGTCCCCCATAAGGACTAAGAGTTGCATTAGTCTGTGTGAGCTCTAATTGGCCTAGTAGGGTCCATGCTTCATAGGTCAATATATTAAAATCTGCCCCTTCATCAATGAGAGCATCGACAGTGTGCTCTCTTTTCGCGGTGAGTTTGACCCTAAGATAAGCAGGCGGTACTATGTCTTCATCTTCCAGGTCTTGGCTTATAAATTTAATCCTTTTGACAAATGCCATTGAGTCCCCAATTACACGACCAGATGTGGATTCTCCACTGATGTCTTGGATTGTCTATGCAGTGCTATTTAAGGTGCATCTATCGTCAGGATTGTTATATCTAGTCATCCTCACAGTTGTAGCTTGATGTTGTTGCTTTCTGCTTTGACTAGATGCAGTTCGAATGCAACACATATGTGTTTTTGCACTATGGCCTTTTTGCCCTTGTTGGCTAGATTGGCCCATTGAGGTTCTAGGGTCTCTGTTTGACTTTATTCAGGTATGGACATTTGGTTGCTCCTTTGCACAAGTGGAGATCTATGGTTGTGTAGAGCCCTTACTAAACTAGGATCTAATTCGGAGGACCTATTGCCGTGCGCATCTTCTCTCTAGCCCACTCGGGGGAGGTGCGGAGGGGGCAGAGCAGGGGTCCGGGGGGGAGTCCCCCCGGCCCATAGGGCCGTTACGGTAAACACCATGCATGATTTGAAGGACCGTTCATAGCCAAGTTTTGAACTACTTGCTCTAGATTTCAGTCTAGTGATAGGTCTATGATGTGCTTTTGGCTCTATATGGTCTCTCAGTCAGTTTCAGGGTCTAGAGGTTAAGATTTGAAAAAATCCAAATTCGGTCCAACAAGTTTGAATTGCAGGGGCCGAATGCCCGATTCGGCCCTTTTGAATGGCTGAGGGCCAAATGAGAAAGGGCTGAATGTCAAATTTGGCCAGTCCGAGTGTGCTTGTTCGAGGGCTGAGTGGGCCGAGGGCCGAGTGGCCGAGTCAGGTGGGTCGAGGGCTGAGTCAGGTGGGCCGAGGGCCGAATGGTAACTAGTCTAAGTGGGGTTGGGTCGAGTGGACCGAGGGTCGAGTGGCCGTGTCAGGTGGGTTGAGTGAAAGGTGTCCGTTGGCCGAATGGTCCGAGGGCCGATTCTGGGACTCGGCCTAGAATCGCCATCACTCGGACGAGCTGAGCGCGAAACGTTTTTTCACCGAACTTCAAAGAATTTATCACGTCGAGCGATTGAGGCCTTCCTATTGGTTGAGCACCTCCAGATCCAAGCTACTCATGTAGGGGAAGGTGTGGAATTACCTGGGTTGGGCAAATAACTCCTAGATGACCAGATCGAAGTAGGTCCACGTAGTGAAGCTCTCTCCCTCTCTCCAGCTCTCATGAAACCTTGCAATGCAAAATGTGGCCTTTCTTGCCACTCTTGGCCTTATCACCCTACCCAGGCATGTACTCGCCTTAGTCTTACTTCCCTTACTAACATTTTACCCAAATTTTTATTTTTTTCCATTCTTTTTCCTATTTCAACATGTTATACAACAACAGAAAACCCTACTGTGTGCTCCAATGTTTTGCTCCTATCCTTCCTAAATGCAAGAAAAAATCATAAGGGAAATACCTACACTACTCCATCATGCTTTCCCAAGTTCAAAAACCAAAAACCTACTTACTAAGGAGATCGAATATCTCTTCAAACTCCCTCACTTCCTACATACCTTCCTCAAGCATCGGTTCGGGGAAAACCCTACTTCAATGCTTGATTCAAAGCGTGCAAGTGCTCAAGGCTTGAATCCGTTGGTCTGGACAATGGAATCAAAATGTGGGAGCTCTCGCTCAACCACCAAGACCCATGGATTGCTTATTGCTTCAAGTGTTCCAAGCCGAGCACTAATGGCTACCTCTCACATAGCCGACGCGCCATCCATATCTACGGGTGTAGTGAGCTTACCTTAATGTCGATCGAGTTAACTCCTCTCCCATGCACTCCAATAGCTCCACGATCCAAGTGCAAGATTCAAGCAAGCTCCACCCTCAAGCTCCACGCTCCAAGCTCCATTGCTGTGAGCAAGAGAAGAGAAGAGAAGAGAAGAGAAGAGAAGAGAAGAGAAGAGAAGAGAAGAGAAGAGAAGAAGAGAGGAGATGATGGAGAGCTTCTCCTCCCCGGTCGCTCACCCTCACACACTCACTCTCTCACAGTCTCACACTCCCTCTCTCAAGCACAAGCTCAAGCTAGCAAGAAGAAGAAGAAGAAGAAGAAGAAGAGAGCCACTTTTTGCCACACACAAGAATGAGCTTCTCATTCACTTTTCAACTTTATATACAAAACCCTAAATCCGTTTTGGGTGGTCATCCCCTTATCCCCTTTTCTACATGGCTAGCCGTGGCCTAGGTCCTTTTTCCCATTGTCCTCCTATCTTCCTAGCTTCCTCCCTACCACTCATCTACCTTTACAATTTGCACGGCGGGTGAGAGCCCGATGCTCTTTAAAATAAATATCGATGCGCCTTGCGCTCTTTTACACGAGTATTAACTTGCGCTTCTCTTGTGCACATTTCTCCTTGATTTAGGACTTTTTTCTGCACTTCTTGCGTTTCCGGATTCTTCTTGGCGCGCCTTCACCTTCCGTTTCGCTTTTGCCTTGGCCTTGTCTTCTGCTTCAAATTTTTGAGATTTTCCACCTTTGTTCGTTTGAGGGTTAACATCTACCCACTACTCAAGCATTGGAAAGATATTTCTTTTGGCCCACTCTTAGAGCTAACATTCAAAGATATGTCCGTGAGTGCAAGATATGCCAAAAAGTAAAGAATGACAGGCATAAACCACATGGTCTACTGAAGCCATTACCTATTCCCAATGAGCCTTGGAAAAGTACAGCCATTGACTTTATCATGGAGCTTCCTCACACACAAGCAGGCAACGATGCAATGTGGACTATCATTGATAGATTCAGTAAGCAAGCTCACTTTATACTTGTGTGAAAGAAAATCAAAGCCAATCATATGGCTAAGCTATTCATTGCTCATATTTTCAAACATCATGGCATGTCTAAGCCCATTATAAATGATCGAGATCCCCGCATGACTAGCCTCTTTTGGCAAGCTCTCTTCGAGAATCTTGGGACAAAGTTAAAGTTTTCATCCTCTTATCATCCTCAAAGGGATGGGCAGAGTGAAAGTGCTAATTCTACTATTCTGGACCTTTTAAAATCCTATGTCTTTGATAATCAAAGAGAACGGGAAAATTATTTGCCTTTAGTAGAGTTTGCATACAATAATATAGTCCACTCCAGTACTGGTAAGGCACCCTTTGAGATCATCTATGGTAAGCCTAATTTACCACCCATCCTTCTTACGAAGGATAAGATCTTTGCACAGCAAATGAGTTTGTTAGAGACATTGATACAGCTTTCACTCAAGTAAAAGCTGCTATCCAAAGAACACAAGAGAAGTAGAAACACGAAGTTTATAAGCATTGTCTTAAGTTAGATCTCAATTTGGGGCAACATGTTCTTCTTAAGTTTGAGAAGGCTCGCTTAAAGAAGCAAAAATGTCAAAAGGGTAAAGTGGTTAAGCTTTCTAATCACTATTATGGCCCTTTCAAGATCACAGATAAGATAAACGATGGACTTTTTGTTTGGATCTACCATGTCATTGGAGCATTCATAATACTTTCCATATAAGCTTTCTACGTCCCTATATTGGAGAAACTCCAATGGAACCAATCAATGAAGATTTACCTGACATAGAAGAAAAAGAAGAGTTCCTTGTGCTTGAAAGAATTTTACATCATCAGGACAATACTCTAATGTCAAGTAAGGTATTACGAAAGTATTTGGTTAAGTTTAAGAATTACCCCCCATTAGACACCGAGTTTATGACTGAGAGAGAACTACAAGACTTTTCAGATCGTCTTCAGGACTATATCCCCTCTACAGTTGAGGTCAACTGTTTAGAAGCCAAAGGGATGTCACTAAATTGATTACTTATTACACATTCTCTATTTAATAAATTCATGTCAATAAATTAATGACTCACTTTTCTTTAAGTGTTGATGATGATCTAGCATGGCTATGAGACCATTTAGAGACCAATATTCCTAATGCATCACTTAATGGGGTGATCACAGCACTATGACAGGGATATCTGGTACATGAAGTACAAGTTATGAAGGGGGAAAGAAGTGTCTTCCAAGTGTAAGAGTGTACACAAGAGCCAAGGAGTTACATATAAATGAAGATGGATTAAGTTCTAAGAAGAGGAAGTGCATTAGCATTGTGTATATGTATTTATGTGTGCATCTGGGGACACCTGGGAACGTTTACTTGTGTGTAATGAGCATTGCATTCATTTGGGGTCATCCTCTCCCTTACAAGGTTTAAGGTCATTTCTTTCATTAAGAAAGACAAGAGAGGTAATTCTCTCACTAAGAAAGACAAGAGATGTGATCCTTTGAAAGTGAGGAGAGAAGTGATTTTCTCTTTCTAAGCTCTAAAAGACACAAGATTTTGTGTGGAAGCCAATCTTAAGGTTGAGGCCCAAGGCAATTTAATGAACTCTCCTTAAGGTGGTTGCATGGACCACAAGTTAAGAGTACAGTTTGAGAAGCTGTTCTTTTTAAAAAAGACATGGTGAATCCATTTTTAAAATATCTCACGATAGAAAGACGATCTCTACAAACAAGCCTTGAGGTTTATCGAAAACATCGAGATCTACAACTTTTGTGTTGGACTTTTTTTCATCCGAACAACACACAGAGAAATATCTCGAAATTAGTGCTCCAGAGTAGGTCCTGGAACAATCACATCTTGCATGAAGATCAACTCAAGTCTCTCTCCAAGAAGAGAAGCTCTTGAAAGCCTATACAAGAGGAGGCTCTCCTTGGGTGTGAGGGAGGTAAAGGAAGCATCACTTTGCATGCATCCAAGAGGAGAAGAGAAGGTGCAAGTGCTGCGGAAGCTCTGCTGAAATCAAGCGCTAAGAGGAGAGCCCTACACATATTATGTGGGAGAGAAGGAGACTCAAGAAGGATCAAAAGGTGCCAACTTCCAAGTTGTGCAAGTGTTAGCCGGTTGTATAACGTGTAAGGAACCGTGATCTTGTTTCCAAGATCTACAAGTAAGAACTGGCTTATGTGTAACGGTGGAGCTATAATATAATTCCACAAGGAGGGGGATTGGCCCATCTTCCAGTCCCTAGTGTGTTGCCAATTTCTCTACCTCTCTCTCTCTCTCTCTCTACATCTTTCTTGTCCCTCATCTATTCTCCCTCTATGCCAGCATAATATTTGACGTATATATTTTAAGTATATAAGAAAGTCGAGCGTGTATCTTGGATCTTATAACAACTAAAATGTCCAAATAGAAATTGTGCTGGCCACTCAAATTTTGGATCACCAAACTAGGTGGCATGGAGAGTTATAAACTCTTCATTTGCAAAGTCATAAAAAGCATTGTGGGATAGCATGTCCTGGCTTTTGTATCCTATTACGAGTAAATTATATGGATTAAGTCCCATATCATGCCATGCAAGAAAACTCAATAGCAAGTGATGTTAACAAGTACAACTTCAAGATATATTGAGTAATATTAATATTAATAGTAATTATTAATTATAGAAATAATATTAATCAATAAATCAATATTGATATGTTAATTAGTATAGATATTTATTATTAATACCATAATTATTAATTAAATAGTATATTAGTATAGTTAGAGAGAGAGATGTAATTATTATTGGTTTAATATTATTAATTTATAGTATGATTATTATATCCTTTTATCAATAATAATAATAATAATCTATATTTATTACTATTTATTAGTTAATATATAAATAAATAAATAAATATATTAATGAATTATTATGCCTATTTATTAATTAGTATGTTGATTACTTAAGTAGCTTATTACTTAGTTACTATTACTATTTGTTATATTTAGTATATTACTATTAACATTAAGTGATATAGTAATAATGAATATTTATATTAATAGTATAAATATTAATCAATAACACATGGAGAAACTTTACATGACATATGTCAATGACTTTACATTGAAAAGGGGGCAATCAACAATCAAAGAGATTTATGAAAGTTTGGGGATTGAGGTGGTAGGCGAGAGAGGGGAAGAGATATAGAGAGGATGTGATTCATAGTTATTTGGGTTTTTTATAGAGGGGATGGGAGAGAGAGTGTGTGTGTTGGGATGGGATTATTTTGTCGTTGAAGAAGGGGATGTCGACATTCCATATTTGGTGAAGAAAAATATATCCAACACCCCCCCTGAGGCTCTCTCTATTACCCATATTTGACATGCATATCTGTACATGTGTAGATAGCTTAGGAAACGGACCCATCACCAAGTGTTATGCCAAATACCAAGATAGAGGTCTACATATATGTGGCCTCCTTCTCTGCCAAACTTATTATGCACTACAAAGAAATCTGTTGTTGATGTTGAAGGAGGAAGACATTTGCAATGGTAATGGTGAACATGTTCTTGGCATCACCCATATGAATGGCTGAATACAAAGTACACCGATCCATTGCAGCAATGACTATGAAACTAGCCAAGTGTATGTTCTAGACACCTTAGTCTCGCAAGACTATCTTGTCGAATAAGGAAACGGACCTACATCACATCCTTCCCTCATAGTAGACCTCACACCTAGAGCCCTTGTAGCATTGAGAAAATAATAATCGTCGTGGAAGCCTTACCCCAACCAACAACCCCCCTTCCCCGAGCATGGCAAAAAACAAGGATATCCCAATCACACTTGATGTGGAAGAGGAGGGGATAGGGCCATCCTCTTATGTTGCAAGTGTGGTTGAGTACATAATGTCTTCTGGAGGGTGACACCGAGTGTTACATCGATTGCTTCAGAATACGAGTGTCATATAGAGAGTGGAGGAGATTCCAATTTTGTATGATGGCAACGTGGCATATGAGCTTCCATGGTAGTAGAAAATATGCGTCCTATGGAGGGTATGGAGAAAAAGTATGATGGCCATTGTTGGACAAAGCCCACGTCAACATCGATGGTATTCCCCAGTATCATTTGTTGAAGCAAATGCATCGGAGAACTAAAGTGTCCAAATAGAAATTGTGTTGGCCGCTCAATTTTCAGGTCACCAAACTAGGCAGCATGGACATGTATAAGACTCTTCATTTGCAAAGTCATTAAAGCATTGTGGGATAGCACGTCTTGGTTTTTGTACCCTATTATGAGTAAATTATACAGACTAAGTCCATATCATGCCATGCAACAAAACTCAATAGCAAGTGATGTCAATAAAGCACAATATCAAGATATATTGAGTAAAATTTATGAATATTAATATTAATAGTAATTATTAAGTGTATAAATACTATCAATTAATAAATCAATATTGATATGTTTATTATTATAATATTAATTAGTATAAATATTTATTATTAATATCATAATTATTAATTAAATAATATATTAGTATAGTTAGAGAGAGAGATAATTATCATGAGTTTAATATTATTAATTTATAGTATGATTATTATAATATTTTATCAATACTAATTTTTATCGATAATAGTAATCATTAACTATATTTATTACTATTAAATAATTAATATACTAATTAATTAGTATATTAGCAAGCATATTAATTAACATATTAATCAATTTGTGTGTGTGTGTGTATTATAGTTAATTACTATGAATATTTATCAATTAGTATGTTGATTAATTAAGTAACTTATTAGTTAATTACTATTGCTATTTGTTAGTTAGTATATTACTATAAATATTAAGTAATATAGTAATTAATGAATAATATGGAAGTTTGGGGAGAGAGAGAGAGAGAGAGAGAGAGAGAGAGAGAGAGAGAGAGAGAGAGAGAGAGAGAGAGAGAGAGAGAGAGAGAGAGAGAGAGAGAGAGAGAGAGAGAGAGAGAGAGAGAGAGGATGTGATGCATAGTTATTTGGGTTTTTTATTATGGACAAGATGGGAGAGAGAGTGCTTGTGGGCTGGGATTATTTTATCGTTGCGAAGAAGGGGATGCTAGCGTCTTATATTTGGTGAAGAGAAATATATCCAACACCCTCCCCCTACAGCTCTCTCTTCATAACTTACATGTCTTTCTCTCTCTCTCTCTCTTTCACTCACTCACTCACTCACTCACTCACACTCTCTCTCACAATCATCTCTAACATGCATTTAATGATCCACTATCTCAAAGAGGTTATATAAGGCCAAACACCCCCTATGACACCGCCCAAGTTGTGGAATATTTACTTATTCCCATAGTTACATACACCACTTTCCCTCTCCTTCGCTCCTTCTCTCCTTCCCTCCTTCCCTCCCTCCCTCCCCCCTCTCTCTCTAGCTCTCCCTCTCTCTTTGTCTCTCTCTCTTCCCATCTCTATCCTTCTCTTCCACACACACACACACACACACACACACACACACTCTCTCTCTCTCTCTCTCTCATATCTGACACTTATGCCCACACTAAGTCTTTCTTTGTCACCCATATCTAACATGCATATCCGTACATGTGTAGATAGCTTGGGAAATGGACCCATCATCAAGTGCTATGCCAAATATCAAGATAGAGGTGTATATATATGTGGCCTCCCTCTTTGACAAACCTATTATGCTCTACAAAACAATCAGTTGTTGATGTTGAAGGAGGAAGACATTTGCAATGGTAATGGCAAACATGTTCTTGTTATCATCCATGCAAATTGCTGAATACAAAGCACATTGATCCATTACAAAACAATGACCATGAGGCTGGTTGCTAGGTATGTATTCTAGACACCTTGGTCTCGCAAGACTGTCTTTTCGAACAAGGAAATGGACCTACATCGCATCCTTCCCCCACAATAGACCTCACCTAGAGCCCTTACAACATTGAGAAAATAACAATCATTGTGGAAGCCTCGCCACCCCCACTAGGCATGGCAAAAAACAAGACCATCCCAATCATGCTTGATGTGGAAGAGGAGGGGATAGGGCCATCCTCTTATGTTGCAAGTGTGGTTGAGTACATAACGTCTTTTGGAGGGCAACATCGAGTGTTACATTGATTGCTTTAGAATATGAGTGTTATAGAGAGAGTGGAGGAGATCTCTATTTTGTATAATGGCAATTCGGCATACAAGCTTCCATTAGTAGCAGACATTATGCGTCCTATGGAGGTTATGGGGAGAAAAAGTATGATGCCATTGTTGGATAAAGGCCATGTCACCATTGATGGCATTTCTTGATAGCGTTTGTTGAAACAAATGCATCAGAGAACTAAAGTGTCCAAATAGAAATTGTGCTGGCCGCTCAATTTCTGGATCACCAAACTAGGTGGCATGGATAGGTATAAGACTCTTCATTTGCAAAGTCATTAAAAGCATTGTGGCATAGCATATCCTAGATTTTGTACCTTATTATGAGTAAATTATACGGATTAAGTCCCATATCATGCCATGCAGAAAAAGTCAATAGCAAGTGATGTCAGTAAGCATAATGTCAATATTTGAGAAAATTACCCAACTTTATTGTCATCATATTTACACCCAATCCCTATACCTTAAATAATCCATGATATATCGAGCTCCAACCTTCCAAAAATCCACAAAAAAGTCACATACTACTCCTTTCTATTACTCTAATCCTGTCACTCTAACCCACATTTGGCAATATATCATTTTTTCCCAACCAAGATATCCCCTTTGTTGTGTCAAAAACTCTACATAATTTATTTTTGTTATCCAAGTATCACCTTCTTATCTTACCTATCTTTGCTTCGAAGGATGTACAAGCCTTATCAAGACTGATGAAGAGTGAAAGGGAGCAAAATGAGTGATGCAATAGTAGAGTTTGTGCAATTGTGATGACCCCAATGTGATGAAGCATATGCGGGGGACAAGAAGAGACATGAATAAATGACATGCCTATCACACCAAATCAAGCTTAGATGTCCTCCCTTATACTTTAAAGTGTAATTTTGATATGTTAGATACTAATCACTATTATTTTTGATAGATTAAGTGATTTAATGCAACTACTAGAATTGGAGCATCTTTATAATGTTTTGAGACTTTAGTAGACATATACAGAAATAGTCACCCTAGAAAGGAATTTCTAAAAGGAATATCATGATAGTTTTGCGGTAGTTAGAAATAAAACCCATACTTATAATGATAGTATGTATATTGGATAAAGAAAGAAACTTATAACCAAAAGCTTTGTTTAGATGATGTTTAGTAGAGTGTTAAGCTTGGCTCATATTTTGCTCTAAAAAAAGTCTGATTCGAAAGGATACTAGGTAAATATTGTTGAATTCGAGGGGACATTAGGTTAATGTTTTGGTCCATCTTGAAAGGAGAAATGATAAGTTAACCATTATCTAAGGTAGTCTAAATGAAGGAAGAAAGATAAAGCCTTGAATAACCTTGAAAGTCATTTATGACTCTATCTCATTAAGGTCTTAACATAGGAAGAATTAATTAAGGGAAGTAAGAACACCCTAGCTAAGGGATTTCCTTATATTAGTAAGGTCTCACACTTACTAAGAAACTTAAGACAAATGGTAAACAAGATAGATAAATTCAATAAAGATTTAAGAAACTATATATCTAAAGGATTTTCTTCCAAAATCCTTGCGAAGGAAAAAATCCATGCAGCCTTAATAATTCATGAAGCTAAACTTCTATATCAACTGCAAGAGAGGACTAAGATTCAAAGAGATGATAAAGGTCCTTATAAACTAACTATTTGAAATTATTTCAAATTAGAAAAATTAAGGAATCCCAAGGAAGGAAATCAAACCCAATTTGAGATGTCAGAATATCCTAAAGAAAGAAAAATTGTCTTCAAGAAACAAGGCTGATTCCTTCTCTAAGTTCATGACAACGTAGTCAAGTCAAAGCAAAGTCTCAAGCTTGGAGAATGGCACCAAAAGTAGATTCCAATGCATAGATTGTATTTAAAGAGAGATTGTTTGATGCATTAGGAAGAAAATTTGTTTATAGATTTTGTGCTAGGATTTAAGTTTATACCAACACAACCTAAGCTTTGGATGTGCATTGGAATGTCCCTAAGGCTAGTCACGAAACCCTTCACCAAAGGGTTGTCTCTATCCACTTCAAATGCTGGGAATGACATTGTATACAAAAGGTATCTTTGTAGGGATTAGGTGTTAGCTAAGGAGTGTTAAGGAGCTAGGGGGCTATGGCCATAATTTCTTAGGAGTCTAGGATTAGTCTAACCCCGTGCAAGCGTGGGATGGTTCTCTTGGAAGGCCTTATACAAGTTCTAAGTGTAGATTTATTGGTACTAGTCTTAGTACAAGTTCTAAGTTTAGTTTAAACTGAGAGGGAAAGAGACAAAAGTGTAAATATTGGTACTAAGAAAGCATTATGGACTAGATGTGTGCCAATTGTGGGAATATGTTTCATGTTAAATTTTTGTGAAACAAGTATTGAAACTTCCCTTGTGTGGGTAAAAGAGGAATGCTAAAAATAACTTGACTTCATGGAATTACAATCTAACCTTGTTTTCTTAAATTGGATACTTTTTATAAGGTGATAGTTTTCATTTTTTATGTTAGTATTTGTGTATTGTGTGCTAGTTAAAAACATTCAAGGTAGATGCACAACAAAAGTGAAACAGAGAGACTAGATATGGAGGTTCACAACTTCTTCATCTTCATTCTTCATTTTCTTCTTCTTCTTCCACTATTCTCCCACTCTCCAATGAGTATCTCCAAAGCCAATTTTATTATTGTTAGAGAGAGATTTGAGTTAGCTCCTTGATTGAATAAAATTGATCCATAAATGATAAATGAGTAAGTATGATTAGTGAGTTACTAGCATACATTGGGGCAAACCCAATCCCTTCATTCTATTTCAGCCATTTCATTTGAAAGGTTCATTTTTTCATTCAATTTCTTTCTTCATTTGAAAAGTCTTTTTCCATTCCTTGTACACTTTTTTGCTTAGTCTAGCATGTACTTTCCATGTTTATATTCTCGTCAATGAAAAAGATGGATTTTGGAGAAGGTAGTGTGACAAAAGAGAGGTGCACCTCCCACACTACTAAACATCCCAAAGCAACGTACAACTTGGTCCAAGGTGGAAATTTGCATGCCCCTTGATGATCTGGCACTCAATAAATTATAGTATATTGATTGGAAAATATTGGTGATATTTGTGGAATAAGAATTAGGGATTGCCACAATCAGCATATTGAGTGACAAATTTACCCCTACTGTAGCCCAAAATGGTCCCATTGTAGCCACTCATGATCTTAATCTAGCCCCAATAGTCCTACTCCAAGATTCATGGTTCTACTAAAACAAAGTGATCAAATCAAGATGCTACATCCACTTTTTCAGGTGGAGAGCTGTCTAGGGCAAGAGATTTAAATAAACAAGGTGTTCTTATTTGAGGAATAGCATGCAAGAAAGACCATAATTCACTCCAAGAAATCAAGGCCATCGTGAATCTTCTCACCTTCCTCCTAGAGAGAAAGAACCACACAATTGCAACCCATTTTACAAATACATGGTTAAGATTGGCCAAAGATTTCCTACTTGGGAGGCATTCAAGAAAGCAATGGTGGAAGATTTCATGTCACCCATGGAGAAAGAGAGATTAGAGCAAAACAATGTTTACAACTCAAAGGGGTCTCTATCACTTCTTTCTTATGCCATTTGGTCTATCAAATTCACTAGGGGTATTGCAAGCATTGATGAATAAAATACTATAGACAAATCTTATTCAAAACAATCCTAGTATTCTTTGATGATGTACTCATTCATAACAAGAACAAGGAAGATCATTTATAGTATATTAGAGAACTCTTTGAGACATTGAGAAAACACAAGCCTTTACAAAAGAGAGGAAGTGCACTTTTATGCAATGAAGTGGAATATTTGGTTCACATAGTTAGTAACCATACTCAATACTAATACTAACTAGCTACTTTATGATTGATTAATAGCTAGTACAATTATTAATAACCTATTAATAACTAACTAACTAACTAATCAGTATTTTTTACTAAATAAATTATTAATAATTATTATTTATTATTAATAAATAATAAATAATAATAAATAATAATAAATAATTATTGATAAAAAGTATTATCTAACAATTATTTATTACTTAGTAATGACTAAATAGTAATAATTTAGTGTATTATATTTATAATTTATGAATATAATATCTATAATATATTAGTAAAACTAATCACAAATAAATAATAACTTATTATTAATAATTAATCATTAATAATTAATAATTTATTATTATTATTAGCTAATAATTAATATATAATACTAATTTTAATCACCCATTAATATCTAATTTCTTTGATAAATTACTAATAATTATTTATAACTAATTATCAATAAATAGTTATCATTTATAATTATTAAGTAGATAATTAGCTATTAATAGTAATTATTAACTAATAATTTAATTATTTAGTAATAATTATATAGTGATAAGTTAGTCTATATATTTATAATATATTAGTGATAACTGCTAACCTATGTAGTATGTGTGTGTGTGTGTGTGTGTGTATATATATATATATATATAGAGTTGTGGAGGTACTTGACTTGTGGAGTAAGGGGCATTTTGTCTAGATGATACATCCACAATAATGCAAGGGGTTGCAAGAGGGGGGATGCTCACATAATTACTTTGAGATAGTGAAGCATTAAATGCATGTTAGAAATGAGAGAGAGAGAGAGAGAGAGAGAGAGAGAGAGAGAGAGAGAGAGAGAGAGAGAGAGAGAGAGAGAGAGAGAGAGAGAGAGAGAGAGAGAGAGAGAGATTTACGAAAAAGAGAGAGAGAGAGAGAGAGAGAGAGAGAGAGAGAGAGAGAGAGAGAGAAGGATGTTCATTAGGAGAAATATGGACTCTCTTTTTTGCCCCTTGAGGGTTTCTCACACACCTCTCTCACACCTCTCTCTCTCTAAACAGAGATTCCAAAATAATATTATAATAAGAGATCTTCTACAATCAAGCAAATCTTGTATTTGTATTTTCAATAGATTTCACCTATTATTTTATTCCCAAATTGTAGGATAAGGTCACTTTTTCTCAAAATCCTCATAACTAAAAAAATACAATTCTATTTTCTCTAAAAATGAAGCCAATCATTGATATAGATTCTTTAATGCCCTCACAAATTTTTAACATTAAAATATATTAGAATTATTCTCATTCTCGCTTCTTAAAAGGGTGGAAGTTAAAAAATGATATAAAATGACATACATATCATATTTTAAGAATAATTTTTACCTAGATACGCATTTTTGACTTGAGAGTTTTCTTATGAAATTTTACATTTTTTGGACAAGTATATGCCTATTTCTGGGCATTTTTCATTCCCTCTGAAAGCTCTAGTTTTGTCCCAATTTTTTTGTACTCTTCTCCTTCCCTCCAGAATATGGTTTCTTGCTTACAAATTCTTCTGAAGTAGCATCATTGGGAGTGGTTTTGATACCATTTTGAAATCAAATAATCTCTATCTACAACACTCTCTTCCACCCTGCTACTAGCAATCTCCCTCTTTAGTACTATGCTATAAAATATCTTCCTCTTCAACAGTCTATACTACAAGCAATCAAGTGATAATGGAGGTATCTTTATTTTTAAAATTTATGTGATGTTATTATGCTTCACAGTTGTTGTTTAATCCTTAAGCATTAATTCACACACACACACACACACACACACACACACACACACACACACACACATGTAGAGAGAGAGAGAGAGAGAGAGAGAGAGAGAGAGAGAGAGAGAGAGAGAGAGAGAGAGAGAGAGAGAGAGAGAGAGAGAGAGAGAGAGAGAGAGAGAGAGAGAGAGGATTGTGTGAGATGCACTAAGAAAATAAGTGATAGAGTGACATAGAGTAAATTAGGGCAGAAGATAAGATGATGTTATTGTTCTCCACTGGCCAAGCTTCTGTATAAACGTGTTCAAATATCTTTGATCAATTCTTATTTTGAGAGAGAGAGAGAGAGAGAGAGAGAGAGAGAGAGAGAGAGAGAGAGAGAGAGAGAGAGAGAGAGAGAGAGAGAGAGAGAGAGAGAGAGAGAGAGAGAGAGAGAGAGAGAGAGAGAGATGATTGTGTGAGATGAACTAAGAAAATAAGTGATAGAGTGACATAGAGTAAATTAGGGTAGAAGATAAGATGATGTTATTGTTCTCCACTGGCCAAGCTTCTATATAAATGTGTTCAAATATCTTCGATCAATTTTTATTTTGTGTGATATATATATATATATATATATATATATATATATATATATATATATATATATATATATATATATATATATATATATATATATATATATATATATATATATATATATATATATATATATATATATATATATATATATATATATATATATATATAGTATTTTGGATAGAATAGAAGATAAGATTTGATGCTAATTAGAGGTAGATTAAAAGCTAAGATTATAAGGTGATTAGGGGTTGATTACGGTCTATCATGACTAAAATCAAGAGAAAGAGACAAGATCCACTTGGGTAAATCCAAGTTAAAATTGGCATACATTTTTCTTTGCAGAATGCAGGTGCAAGATGTACTAAGAGAAAGAGAGATATTTACTTTCAATTGGAGGATGAATATGCACCAATGTTCAAAAGAACTATGGAAAGGGATGATGCAATAATATATAGGATGCAACAAGAAAGAAATGCAAGGAAAAAAAATGTGAACCTTTGGGTTGATGGGTGCATTTATCCACTCGATCCACTCACTCAAAGGCCGCCACAATTTGAAGGGCTTACATAATTTGTAAAGTTTGTTTGTGAAGGAAATGAAGGATTGTATGGATACACATGTAGAATTGTCACACAAGGAGTAGCAGGGGTTCATCAAGCCTTGACAAATATGCAGACAAGATTACAAGGAATATGCAATATTTGATGGAAAAGGATAGATTATTGGTTGAAAAGGATAAGGAGAATCAGAGTCTATAATAAGCAATGTCTGCCATTGAAGATGCTATGCATGTTACATATGTGCATAATATGGAGTTACAGTCTAAAGTTATGGACTTGGAGGAGAATCAAAACATAAAGAGGAAGCTCACAAAAACTTTGGAGATTGGGTCCACTTTAAAAACCAAAGAAGTACATTGGCACATTCGAATAATTAAACCAATTCACCGATTAACCAAATGAAGTGAACAATATCATAGACACATATATGCTCAATCTACTACAATGAGAAATATGATCCCTCATGCAGAGAATGATACTATTGCCAAAGTCCTAAGCAAGGATATGGTAAAAAATGTATTGGAAAATCGTTAATTCAGGAACATTGTAGATGGTGTCGCAAGTGAACATCTTAGGGGTGTGAGCAACTTGTTTACTGCCACAGATGCTCAGGGATTATGTGACAAGGTGGGAATAAGTTCTGAGTCATATAATATACTCTATCAACAATTGGATATAGGTTTTAAGAAAGTCTTCAAAACTAAGAGAGTAATGCCTCTGCCAAAACCATTTTACGTGAAGAAGACTCGAAAACAATTAAATGAGAAAGTTTTAGAACTAATTGCTGAGACTACACATTTGGAACACACACACATATTGAAGTATGGTTCCAAAGAAGTTGCCTTTGTATTGAATGCATCCAACAACTTTGTATTGGATATATGTAGGGTTCAAATTGCTATGGTCAAGTTCTACAATATGTCTATGGAAGAATGTAGAGGCAAGCTTTCTCAAACTTGATGAGAGTGAGATTATCAAGGGGCAAAAACTTGAATGTGTGAGTAAAACACTTATGAATCGAGCACTGGATCCCAACATTGATGAAAACCATACTTTATAATTTAGTGTGCAGTCAGAGAATGAAATATGGTGGCTTGCAGAATTTGAAGTACCAAAGGAGAACCATGAAGTACTTAAAGTTTTTTAAAACCTCACTAATATACCCAATGTTATTCAACAATAAAATAATAGAGCAAATTTACACATTGAGGGGTTTGGGGACTATCAAGTTGAATGGCATCTTACAAGTGATTTAAAAACATTGAACTGTACGTTTGGTTTATCAAATGCAGTGAATGCAAAATTTTTGTGCATATACTACATGAAAACTAGAAAGAAATGGAAAGATGGAAAGAAAGAATGGCTCGCCAAGGTAGGACAATAAGGTGCTCCAACACATGATTAGAAAGTCATGAGAAATGGAATGCTGGTTTCAGTGGATCCAAACTGGCACCATATTTTGGAAATACCACTAACAAGGGTTCACTTTTGCACATTGCATTGCTGATGCTACATGCAAGAAGGTAGCACAAGTCCTCTCTGAAGTTGGATTGCATAGGGGCCAGGTAGAATAAAAAAGGATGAGAAAAATCGGGCAAAAGCGAAAATATCCCTTGTAAATCATCTTTTGGTAGACCCAAGGCTATGAAGTTTATATCTACACCTCGAGATGAGGAAGGTAATATACTTGTAAAACAACTAGAGAAGTATGAAGCATGGAAGAAGTTGCACCTTGCTATTTCACATTGGGGAAATGGGGGACAAATGAGGATTGTGAAGGCAGAAGTGTGGATACACCTAGATAGATTAGCAGCTCTCTTACAAAAGTTAAGGTTTAGGGATGGTGATGCCAATACATTTAAAGAGACAGTTGCTAAATTTCATAAGTTGATGGTGGAGGCATGGACTACAAATAGCATAACACACTACATGGTTAGTATTGTCACCATTACAAAAAAATATCGTCATTTTGAATTAGTTTATGTTTCTAATCTCTCTTCTTGTGCATCATATACTTGAAGCACATGGTCCATACTTTGCAGATCAATGAAGTTTGGCAGTATGGTCAAGTCAAGGCATGGAACGATCTCATTGGCAAGCTCGTTGTGCTTTTCAAAAGCAAATGATCATGGAGGTGGCATCAATGATTCCAATTCTATGAGGAAATTATTCCAATGGTGGTATAGGAGATTAGAGATACGATACGAGGAAAAAGAAAAGAAGTCCAAAACCTCTCAAGAAAAATTTATAAGTAGGGCAATATATGAAGTGAGAAAAGCAAGATATGAAAATAGCACAGCTAGACAATGCCACACAAAATGGTTAGCAACCCAAGAGAGAGATGGCAGGAAATGGAGACTTAGATAAAGATATTAATTTTGATGCATTTAGAGTCCATGAGAGAGCACAATACTGAGAATATGGCATATCAATACTCCTATCTTTAACATGAGATGTCTTACAAATTTTGTTTAAAATTTTAAAGGTTTGTCACTATGTTTTTCAAAGTCAATTTCAAACTATGTTTTTTAATTATGAAAAGTTAATTTGAAAATCCTAAGACAAAGATATGAATTCTAAACCTTGGAATGTTCACTGGCCTCCTAGAGAGAGAGGGGCATGAGGGGGGGTGTGGCAGGAGACATAGAGAGATAGGGATGGGGTGGAGAAATGAAATGAAATGATAATTTTAAATTTCATTTATACCACAATAAAGTTAAAAGTTTGGTAATTTAAGTCAAGTCTCTCCTTTCACTTTTCCCCATTACTATTCACTCTACCCTCCACCTTTCTATCCTTCATCATTACAACCATGGCATGTTCCAAGCTTCCTATCAAGAAGGCACCTGCAAGAGCAAGAGCTCAACACTCTTTCGAATCTAGTGAGAATACTTTGTGAGTGACAAAGGTCCCCTGGTGGGCTGACAATGGTGGCCCTACTATAGTTAATAATGGTGGTACTACTGTAGCCAACAATGGTGGCCCTAGTGTGGTCAATAATGATGATTCGCCATTGTCCAGAAATGGTGGTCCACATCCTCTAGTTGCTCCACCTCCCACTACTGCTCCAGCTGGTAATACACATCCTCCAACACATAAGAAGCAAAGATGGAGACATGCACACAGATGCGCTAGGTGAAATAAGGAAATTCCAGAAGAGTGTCTACTTGATTATTCCTAAGGCACCATTTCCTAGGTTGGTGTGAGAAATACTGCAAGATCTACAGTTAGGGCATCATCACAAGTTCTTTTCAAGGAACTTGGCAAGGAATGTGGGGCGATAATCACCAAGCCAAGCCTTGCTTTCTCTCCAAGAAGAAGCTAAAAGCTACTTGATTGATCTAATGAGTGATTGTCAACTTTTAGCCATTCACGGCTCGACGTATCACTATTAAGCCCATAGATCTGGTTCTTGTTCATAGGATCCGCAACAACAAGGATGCATTTAATCTTAATGTCAAAAATATGCTTTGAGAAGCTACCTTGTAATTGGATCTATGTTTTTAGCTCAGGTTTGGTTGTAGATTGTAAATAGCTTAGTTTTGGGTTATCTTTCCAGGAGACCTTCAAGTATTTGATAGTAGTGGCCTGCAACTCATGATTTCATAATGCTAAATCCGATATGTGATATTCTATTTTAACCATGATTTGCATTTGTGCGAATGTTCAAGTTTTCAATTTTGTAAGTAGTTTTGTTGAGGATAAATTGAATGGGCAATCACACACACACGTTAATGATCAATTGTACATGGGCTAATGCACTATATCTTTACTATATTTAGTGGTTTGGCAAATCCGATATGTAATATTCCATTTTATATTATTTATTTTTTGTGAATTTTTAAGTTTCCAATGTTTCACATAGTTTGGCTTGACAATACATTTAATATGCAGTTGTGCACACTCGGTGAGCTTTTCTGTTATCAGTGAAGTATTATCCAATTAATGCATTTTCAAAAAAACATTGAACCATCAATTTTATAAATCCAAATTTGGTGAAACTTCACCCACATGCTAGGCATCGTAAAAACTAATGGATATAAAAAAATTAGCTCCATCAGAAGCGTCTGGGACACCTGTTCTAAGGCTCATGTCATGGCCCAAAGGCTTCTAACAAGGCCAATTTTTTTGGGTGGTTGATCTATCCTAGAGGAGTCCACAGGTAAAATTTCACATCAATTGGATCACTAGTCATATTTTTCCAAAGCCTTGATACATTAATTTGGGTTTAAGGGTTTTTAAGAAGTTTGGCTATAAGTACAACGTTTCATCTCATTTTACACATTTCACTTTTGAGTTTTGAGTTTTCTCTCCTAGAAGACATGGCACGTACCAAGTAAGTAGCCCAGAAACACCCCCCTAAAAATCCAATGCACAGACCATCTCCCCCAACTCCACCACCACCACCACCATGCCAGCACTACAAGTATCGATCACATCTTGTGTCTGCTTCTGCAACAACTTAAGGGTATCCTTGTTTGAGAACAATTGTCGAGAAGTAGGGAAAGAGTATCCTTGATAGGGTAAATACAGAGCATTGCCCAAGCTTTTAGGCGTCAGTTGGATAATTGTTCCTCTTTTAGGACCATACCTCTTACTATAAGAGGCTAGAAACTAATCATAGATATCGGTATCCTCCAGGATAAGTGGCAATGAAAGTGCTATGAACTTGGCTAAGCTTGCCTTGTTGATAAGATCTGAATCTAGTAATAAAGAGTAGTCATGAGACACCAATGGAATGTACTGAACTGGGGAAGGAGTACGAGGTGCCATTCAGATGGATTACACACACACACACACACCGCACATATAGACAATCACAACAAATGCTTACAAAACAACAGGATATGAATAAGATATAGATCATAATAACTTACACAGATTCGACCACCCCAAGGAGTCCACATTCTAGAAAAAAATCTGACATGACCTCTACTCATATGCGACCGAAAGCTTCATGAGATGCAATATAATCAGACACCTTGAATCCTTGTATCAGGCAGAAAAGAAAAAGACATACCATATCCTTGACTCGTTGATATGACCAAAATGAAAGAGAAAATCTCAAAGAAACTAATCACATTGACATGACACTAGAGCTGTTAGCCACCATCAACGAAAAAAGACACTAGACAAGACTCCACTGTGACCCATCCCCACAAACTGCATTCATTAAAAAGGAAATGTGCAGTGTAGGGGAAATAAATATAATGAAGGATTCATTTTAGTAAAATTATTAATAATGGGTGAAATTTTATTAGGTTATAAACCTTTAAAAGAAAATGACGATTCTTTCTTATCCTTTATTTAAAAATTATTAAGTTTGAAATGGTGCTTGTTATCATAACTCAGACTTTGGAGCTTGACTGGGGGTCTCTAAATACAAATTCAGTAATTAAAAATTAATTGTGTGTAGCACCTTTTGTTTAGTGCGTGTACTTGTGACGGCGGGTTCATTTTTAAATAAACTTAGATGTGTCTATAGTACACAAAGCACGTGTTAAGTGAACGTCGGGTTGATTTGAATTAAGAAAATATGTGTATTTAGCGTAGATGTGCATGAAAACGCGTGTGGATTAAAGCTTCTTTTAATAATTAATCATGGTTTTGGGGTAGCAAAAATAAAAGGAAAGGAAAAGAAATATCTGGCAGGGGTGTGTATGCAACTAAAACTTGGCACACTCGTCCACTGATGTGATGCAAGCACTAATTGAATGCAATCACAATGAAATCCAACAAGCAAGCCAACTAGCTAAAAAAAAGAAACACTATATAAAAATTTTCAACATGCATTTAATGTGGTGATTAGGTTTTCAATAGCAGATCCATGAATGTGGTATAGATTGTGTAGGCTTAGATTTGGGTTTGTTTTTTATTGTATTTTTGGTTTGTTTGTTTTTTAAGGTTTAAAATTATTATTATTTTATTTTTAAAATAATTTTTAGTTAATGTGGTTGATGTAGGAATATTTGTGTGAAAGTTGAAAGTTTTTCATTCGTTTGAATCAACACAATTGTGGTTAAAATTAAACAAAAAGATCCACTTGATTTTTCATAAATTTTGGGAAATTTCAAGCTATTTTTCAGATTGTTAAAATATTTTTTGTGAAAAATGGACTCACTTGGGAGTTAATTTCTTATGGAAATAATAGTATTTCAATGTGTTTGGAAGGTTTCAACACATGTCAATTGACCATAATGAAAGAGGGATTTTTAAAGAATTTATGGGAATTTCTTGGGATTTTCACTAATTTTTAGTATTTTTCAAGGATTTTATGAAATTTTATAATTTAATGAGATTTTTTAATGTGTTTCTATTTTTTAATTGCATTATCAACTTCTGCTAAAATTATACAAATTTTTCAAAACATTTTTGAGAAAATTTAAGCTATTTTTTTTTGAAATTTTCTCATTTATGTTTGATTTTTAAATTTTCTATATATTTGGAATGGTAAAAAACATGAAGGAAATTGTGTTTAAATTTTTATTCTTTTTGGCATTTAATGAACTTTTTCTTGAATTTTACAAGTTTTTTTCAAAATTTTAATGAATTTTGTGAGTTTCTAATATATGGGATTAAATAATCAAAGTTGGGACAATGAGGTACCCGACAAACAGTTGCGAGTGAATGGCAGCTTCACGGCATGGGTGAAACGAGATGTGTGTCGTCGCACGTGAATGGGTGCTTCCAACACGCAGAAAATCCAAGATACGAACTAGCACCTGAATAACCACAAGAACGACGCCACGTAGGGACATCACGGAAGCAGGAAGTGGAACTTATGACCAAGAGGGTGCGGGGTGGGAAAGGGGACCTACGGTTGGGTAGCGTGTGTTTTTTTTGTTTCTTTTGCTCTTGTTTTGGTGCTTCCCGTGGGGGTGGGTGTGGAATTATAGGGGGTGGGAAGGGGGGCCTGTGAGGGGAAAGGGTGTGCTTCTGTGGAAGGGTAGGGAGGGGTGTGAGGAGGGGGAGGAGTGGTGGAGGGAATGGAGGGAGGTGGTGGAGGGGAAGGAGGGAGCGTGGAGGGGGTTAGAGGGAGTGGTGGAGTGGGGGGACGCTAGAGGGTGGGCGTGGAGGGACTGGAGTGAGCGGTGTGGCGGAGGCGGTCATGGAGGGAGCGGTGGAGTGGGGGGAGGCCGGAGGGCTGGCGTGGAGGGAGCGGTGAGGGGCAAAGGGCAGTAGGTGCATGGTAGACAGGGTGCGGCCACAAGGCGCGGACCGGGGCCGGGGGTGGGGTAGGGGTGTCCAATGGCAAGGCGGGGTAGCTCAGGACTTCAAGGTGACAGGACATGACACAGGTTCGTGGTCGGGGGGTGGGTTGGGAGGCCCATAGGCAGTGGGGTGGCTAGCAGGTTGTTGGGGAGGGAGAAGGGGAAGGAGGAGGAGGAGGAGGAAGAAGGAGAAGGGGAGGGAGAAGGAGGAGGGAGAAGGAGAAGGGGAGGGAGGAGGAGGAAGTAGGTGGAGAAGGAGGGTGAGGAAGGAGGAGGGGAGAGAGAGAGGGGTCGGGGTGAGAGAAAGAAAAGGAGAGAGGGAAAGAAAGAGAGAGAGGAGAGAGATAAGGGAAATGGGGGGGTGAGGGGACGCGGAAGGGGTAATTGGGGGGGCGGATTTCTTTAAAAGTGTAATTAACAAGGCATTTTTTAAATAGATGAAAATAATAATAATAATAATAAAATACAAATGTTAACCCCTGTCCCATGCGCGTGTATAGGCGAGGGGTAAAAAAATTTGCGTTGCCAAGAACGAGAGAGGGTGTGGGCATGCGCAAGGATGGAGGACGGCATGACGAATGTTACACACATGTCAAAAGACAGAAAGGAGGGCATTCGTGTGCAAACCAATGCGATGCCGGGACACAAAATTAGACGAAAATTAATTCTGAAAAATCCATCCATCGGATGGAAGTGCGGGAGAAGGAAAAGTAGGTAGGACGATGTGCCGGACAGGCGTATCACATTAGAATGCTATTTCGATAGAGATAGGACCTGTTCACATGGAAAAAACCATAAAAACATACTCGAAACAGGAAATAAAAATTAATACGAAAAGATCTGCGGTTGAAACCCGACAAAATGAACATGGAAAATGTCCATAGGAATAGGGTGGAAAGGATGTGTGAGGTCGAATGTGGTTCCGGGAATGGTAAGGCATGCTCGTATGGAAAAAATGACAAAAACACAAATAAAAATAGTGTCAAAAATTAATATAGAGAAATTCGTGCATCAAAAAAGAGGAAAAAAAAGGAAAATGTCAAGGGAAGTGAGTGGAACAGGTTTATCTGGTCAAAATGCAGTTTTGATAGCGTTAGGGAGCGTTCACATGGAAAAAAGAAGAAAAAAGAACAAAAACACACGAAAGAATTAATGAAATAAAATCGGTAGGTTGGATCAAGAGGGGGTAAAAGGTAAATCATGCAAGGGACCAAGCTAGACATGGCTATTCAATGAGCATTAAATTCGGAGAGGTGATTCAAGCAGGTTCACATGGAAAAATAGTAAAAAATGCACACTGAAATACCCAAAATTACAAAAAAATTAATAACAGACAAACTGTACATCAGAATGATAGGTATTAAAAATAAAAATGTTTAGGAAAAGGTGTAGGTCAGGGTTGCACATCAGGTTGTATTTTTGACATGTAAAAAAGGTGCGTTCGCATGGAAACATGTGAAATGGACAATAAATTCTTCAAAAAGTAATAACTCATGATCCGTGGCAAGGAATAGGGGGCTATAAAAAGGAAAAGTGACTTTTCAAAGGGACAAAGTGGGCTATAAGGTTGGATGTGGAGTCCGATGAATGAAGGATACATTCATATGGAAAAACATCAAAACAAGGGATAACGGGAAACATAGAAGGAGGGGCCTCAGGAAGGGGGTGAAGGAGGACAGGTGGGTGGGGAAGGGACCCCATCAGAGTAAAATCAAGATATGGCATACATGCACGATCAGATCATGGTCGATGCATAAGGGTATGCAACAAAGACGCGCAGGGATGCATCCCCACACTTAAGGCCTTAACAGGAAGGGTGAACCAAGCAACAAGGATCTAAGACCACACATCCGACCAATTGCTGGTGTCCCCACACTTAAAACATGACTGCCACTGAGAAATAGAAGGTGTAGGGTTAGAAAAACTTGGCCCATGTTGTCGAGAATTGAAGTTGATTGTTGATGTCACGTGCTATGTTGCAGTCAATTGCAAGAGATACCCAAGTGTCTTCATAGCACCGTGTCCAGCATGGCAGGGACCATGCAGTAGCACCTAGGGGGGCAACTTTGTTGAGGTGATTGTGGAAAATCGTCGATGGCGAAGGATAGTGTACTCGGCTCACAGTCACTCAAATTGGAATGAAAGAACAGTCACTCGCCCCACAACAGACATCGCTTGATTGAATAATGATGGAAACCCAGTCTCACACTCGATTTAGAAATCGACAAGGGAGATGGTTCAGAGGGAGTATGCAAGTATGCACAGTTGATGGTACATTAGTGTGTCCAATCCCATCTGGCATAGATGCAAGTAGGAAGGCCAGGGAGCCTCGTAGTATAATGTACAGAATAGGGTGATGTGTCCTGGGATGCTAGTAGAGACCCATCTCGTATGTGCATAAGAAAACAAGAATGTACACGACGCCAAGTGTCATAACATCCCTCAATATGCACCTCTCCATAATTGTTTGAGGAAACATCAGTCACACTCAGCCCCCCCCTTTGTCTCACGCTTTGTTGATAGATATAGGAGGGAAGCCCATTCCTGAAACCCATTGATGTTATCCTCACTGTCACTTGTGCAGAGGGTGTATGCCTTGTGCGCAATTGATAGTGCAACTGTGCATCCCACCATGTGCCGGCATAGGTGCAAGAAAGAAGACCAGGGAGCCTTATAGTACTGTGCACAGGAACAATTTTGTTCTTTGTGCATTGAGGGGCCCATCCCATGCGTGCAACTCTCCATTCACACATCTCACCTCTTTGTTGGATATAATGGGGCAAGGACTAGTCATTCATCCCACCCTCACACTCGGTTGATGAATATAGAGGGCATCCAATACTCACATCCCCATCTAGTTAGGATGAAAGCTCACATTGCTCTAGGTTTGTCAATGAAGATCAGTGTCAGCAGGTTGATAATGTCACTTGGATCGGTTGATGAAGAGGCATACCTAGGAAGGTAGCCAACAAGGTGGTTACTTGAATTACAGGTTGGAAACATCGTTTGTTGGAGGAATCAAAAGCACTAATGGGGTTACATGATCTAGCGCACCAAGGGAGGCGGCTCGAAAACTTCTTTTGCAAGAGTTCTGCTAAAGAGTCGGCGGTCCTGGACTGTGGGGTGTTACCATCTTTTCCATAGCCAGCTTCCCGTCGAAGGGTGTGCACCACATTTTCTTGGAACGAGGCTTGTTATTATAGGGAATTTCTTTATTTTCTCCTGTAATAGTTTTGTTTTTATTATTTATTATTTTATTTGATTTTCTTTTCTTTTCTTTTGCCCTACTCTCAAGGGTGTTTCCACCTTTTCTCGAAGAATAGGTCGGCATGATAGGGACCTAAGTCCTTTTCTCCCATGATCAATATAGTTTTTTTTTTTTTTTTGTTAGAAGAGTAGAATGGCAGGAACGCCATGTATCAAAACCATCATTGCCACCTCTGATGCATAGAAAAAAAGGAAACCAAGGAGGAGGGGAAGGTGGTTGTGAGGGGCCAACAAAATGAAGCCACATTATCAGGATTAGCAAGAGGGCTTAGGAGCATTAGGTAAAGCCATATCAACCACCGTGCAAGGAACAAGGAAGCTATCGATGGTGATTGTCAGGATCCCTAAGCAGGGTAATACGACTTAAGGTGATCGCCATTGATCAGGAAGGGATCATTCAATGCGTTGACTATCTGGATTTGGATAGAGCCATTAGGGTTGATGGCAAGTACCTTATAAGGGCCCACGTCCATCGTTGTTGAAGCTTGGAAAATCATGAATCATAGGCCAGGACTAAGTCACCTTCCTTGAATTCCTTCTGCTTGATGAAGCTGTCATGATAGACCTTTCTGCGAACTTGTGTGGCTTCCATGTACTATAGGGTCACCCTATGAGTCTCATTGAGACATTCCAAGTGCAAAAGATGGCGTTGTAGGGATTCTAATTTCCCAAGCGTTCTTTGATAGCCACGCATAGAGAGGGTAGCTCGAGTTCAATAGGAAAGACATATTCTGTTTCATACACCAGTTGGAAAGGGGTCTGTCCTATAGCAGCCTTATGGGAGGTGCTGTATGCTTAGAGGGCCTCTGTAAGTCGATCGTCCCAATTAGGATGATGTGCAACAATCGTCCTTGTCAAAATTGAGCACAGGATGTGATTGGTAACTTTGACTTGGCTGTTGGCTCTAGGGTAATAGGGTGAGGACTTGCGATAGCGAATCTTGTACAACTTTGTCAATTCTATTTCCTTCTGGTTGACGGATCAATGGGACCAACAAAGACAATTACCCACATCTCGAATGGCTTTAGGGAAAGAATAGGTTGCAGGGGCATGATGCTGGATTTGGTAGGCTTTCCCATTCATTGTGACATGCATCACAATGTTTGCAGTAGTCATAGGTATCCTTGTGGAGGGTCGGCCACCAATATCCTGCAAGTAAGGCCTTTCTAGATGTCACTTCTCCTACAAAGTGTTTGCCACAAGGCTTGTCATGACATGCTTTCAGAATGATTTCAATCTCATCTCCTAAAACACATCTTCATAGGACATTGTCTTTTCCTTTCTTGTACAGAGCACCACCTAACAGGGTGTAGAGGGCTGATTCCAATAGAAGCTTCTTCTTCTCATGGCTCAAGATGCCAAGGGGATACTATTGGGTTGCTAGGAGGTTGGCTATGTCTACGTACCATGGGGTAATAGTTTCGACTAGAAATAAGGAAGCATTAGGAAGGTTTGGATCATCTTGCTCTTCTTCATCATCACTTTGAGGGATTTGTGACAGATGATCACCTAGAATATGAGAGCGACTGGGTTTGATAACCACTTTAAAGTCAAACTCTTGAAACAGAAGGAGCCATCTCATCATTCTTCCCTTCACATTGGCCTTGTTCATCAGGAAGGATATGGCTTCATGGTCCACGTAGAATTTGAAGTGTATTGATAGTAGATAGTATCGGAACTTCTCTAAGGCAAACACCATTGGTAGGCGCTCAAGCTCCGTCACTGTGTAGTTTTGTTTTTTGCCGGTTACTTTTCGGCTTGCATAATAGATAGGTTGATCTAACTGCGAGGGGTCCTTTTGGCATAAGACTACACTCAGGCCTTCAATTGATGCATCAATGTGCACATGGAACTCCTTTTTTCAATCAGGAGGTTGCAAAGGATAGGTGCTTCAATCAACCACTACTTTAAGGTGTTGAACGCCTTGTCACAATCATTTGTCCACGTGAACTTTGCATATTTTCTTAGGAATTTATCCAAAGGGGTTGCCTTTTTTGCAAAGTGTGCAATGAATCTTCTGTAATAGCCCACATGGCCAAGAAACCCCCTTGGTTGGTTGGGGTTGTTAAGGCAACAATCTTCTCAATCTTGGAAGGATCTATTGCTATCCCTTATGCAGAGACAATATGGCTTAGAAAAACTCTTGACGAAACGCCAAAGACACATTTATCGGGGTTGAGAGAAATCCCATACTCTCAACATTTGTCAAAGCACTGCTCTAGGTATTCCCAATGCTCACGGATTAGGCTATAGACACAAAAGTCATTGAGATACACCTCAATGAAGTCATGTAGATGGTTCTAGAAGGTAGCCATCATCACTTGTTGGAAAGTAGCAAGGGGATTACAGAGCCCAAACGACATCACTTTATAAGCATAGATTCCCCATTCTGTTGTGAAGGTCATTTTGGATTGATCTTTTTCTGTGATTTGGACTTGATTGTATTTGCTGAATCCATCCAAGAGGGAATAGAGCTCCTAGCCTGCCATTGTGTCCAGAAGTTGGTTTGTGAAAGGGATAGAGAAATAATCCTTCTTCATCTTGGAATTCAACTTTCAGAAATCCACACGTATTCGCACCTTTCCATTCTTCCTGGGTACTACCATAATGGATGAAATCCATTCACTGTTAGCCAGTGTATAGATAAACTCAGCTTCAAGGAGCTTCAATAATTCGGCCTTCACTAAGGCAAAGTAATTTGGATTCATATGCCTCTATCTTTGCCTCACAGATTTGGCATCAGACTCTAGGTTGATGTGATGTTGGCATATTGTGGGATCAATCCCCTTCAGATCTTTATACAACCATGCAAACATGTCCAAGTTCTCCTTTAGTAGGTCTTGTAGGACCAATAATTCTTCGTTTGGAAGATTTATATCCACCTTCAAGTGATGTTGAATCCCTTCAGCATCTATGAACATTAGTTGCTTTTCACCTTCCAATTCATGGATGAATGTACCACGAACTACTTCTAGGTAGAGATTCAACTCCTTTAAGGGAGTTGTCTCCTCTTCTGATAATTCAATGTAATTGATGTCCTCTTTCAATGGAGACTTAGCTCACTCTTTGGGAAGCTGAAAGGGTATCATTTTGATTTTAGGTTGAGGATGAGTTACTTCTTGGCATGAAGACTCGCCTTCCAAGGATGCATCCAAGAATGTCACATAATAGGAACCTTTTGCGTTCCATTTAAGTTGTCGAGCTGGTGGTTATTGGCAAGGTGCATCATCGTCATCTTCTCTTAGGAAGGGTAACTTTGGGCAACAAGAGCCACTGCCAAAGGAAGGATTATTCTTCTTAATCCATTTCTTATAGTAGAGATTTTGCATATGACGTGACTCATTAATCAATCCAAAGAGTACCATAGTCATTTTGTTAAACAACAAGGGATCTTCTGCTTCTGAGACTTCAGGAACTTCTTTCTCATATCTGCCTTTTGCAAGGAAGATAGACTCATCTATCTTGCTTTCATACTCTTCTTTAGCATTATCACTTTCGTCCTCTTTAGATTCTGTTTCTGCCTCTGTGGAGGCTTTGCAAGAGATGACCAAGCTCTCTCTTATGTCCTTTGCTTTTTCTTTTGCTTCTATCTCTGTCTCTGTTCTACTGCCATGTAACAGGGTGAACAATATATCCATGCTTCTATCTCACTGTCAAAGGTAATTTCAGAAGTCAATTCGGGTTCAAGTAGGAGGTATTAACCTAGTGAGTGACAAAGACTTTGCTTCCTTCGATAGTGGACTTACAGTGCCCACTGTCAAGAATTGTGCCTCTGTTTTCTTAGGAAAGATATGTTTAATAGCCTCTTTGTCTCCTGATGTACCATCTATTACCTCATTAGAGGAGTTTGTTACAACTTTGATGAACGTGGATCTATTGCCTTTTTGCGATCCATACAACTTCAACACCACGTTGTTGGGTCCCTTGCCTAGGGTTAAGGTTCCTTTGAACAAATTTGTTCTTGCCCTTGCTTCAAAGAGCCAAGGTCTTCCTAGTAGGAGGGCATGCGGTCCCGTAGGAATTTGGTTTGACCACCAGATATGTCAACCAATAATCTCTTCCTGCTAGGGTTGTCTTCACGTATGGAAGAATGCCCAAAGGCTTGATTTTGCTTTGGTCTACCAATTTGGTAAGCCACTGCTAGCGTAGGCTACATTCCTTGCAAGCCTAGATCCTTCATTGTCACATCCACTATTATGTTTACTGATGAGTCTCCATCAATCAATGCATCTGCTATAAAGCATCCTTCAATCCATATGCCAATCTCTGGGGTTCCAGGATCTAAGAAGGCGTTAGCCACATCCACTTCCTTCATGGGCTCTCTGAGGCTCTGTTGGACTTAGTTGCTGCAGAGGGAGAAATCCTTAGGCCTCTTCTTCTTATCAGAATGCTTTTGAATTTATTTCGATAGCTATGAGACAACATCACCAACTATCGAAATGTTAAGTTTGGTTTAAAAGTGTCTAGGTCTTTGACCAAGTCATATTCTTTCATAGGATCCATAGGCTTCTCTACTCGACTAGGGAATGGGGCCAAACCCATTTTTATTTTCCCTTTTTCTTCTAGGAGTGGCAATATTTGCACCTCTTCTACTTATGGAGGTACTTTGGCATCCTCTATATCCTGGACCTTTGGTCCTATCTCTGCAATTATCTCTGTAGCTCTCTATGGCTTTGTAGTGCTATGTACTACATTATTCTGTACTACATTATTCCATTTCTCCCTAGGAAGGTTGAACTTCATGGTCTTAGCTGGAGGAATGTTCTCTTTTAAAACTACGAGTTCTCCTTTCTTCGTATGCGTTATTGCCGCTACTTCCAATTGGAAGAAGGTTCTTGGGTCTTCTGTTGGGTATCAGGAGTAGTTTTCACAAGAGTTGGACTTGGACAATATTTTGCAATATGGGCTTTTCCCTTGCATCAACTGCATAAGGGCTTGTTGTCCATAGACCTTCTAGGGTTTGGACAGTTTGGTGAGATATGACCCTTTTCTCTCCATTTGTAACACTTCACTTTTGATCTCTGGCTACCACCAGATTTTCGTCCTATATAACTCTGAGAGAGAAACCTCCTTGGACCAAAATTAGGACCAAATTCCCTAGGCTTTGATCCAATGTCATGTGTTGTCATTTTGGATTCCAACAAGTTGAATCTTGCATCTTCATCTTTCATTCTTCTTTCGTGCATCTTTAGAGAGTAGATATCCTATATATGGTTCTTCCTCAAATAGTACGAACAGAAGACCCCAAGAACAGTTGATTTTTGGGTACATTCAGTAGCTAAATGCCCCATTGGATGGCACTTTCCACATCATGTATTAGACCGCATCACATCTCTCCCACCTCTTGCAGGAGTGGATATATTGGCTGTATTCACCTTCAGCATCTGTAGCTAGTTTGTAATCACATCCTTAAGCTCTTTCTTAATGCTTGCAACTGATTTGGATAGGTAGTCCTTCAAATTTTCACCTCTTGGAGTACTTGTAGTAGGGTTCTGGGAGGCTTCTGTGATTATTACATACACTGGTTGGGCTAACCCAGAGGGTCCTCTGTTCTAGTTCTGATTCAGAGCTCCTGTTGAGACTTGGGTTGTTGGTTCCAGTTGATAGGGTTCCATTGTTGTTGAGTCGCCATTGGTGGAATTGTTTGAGGCCACTGATGCGGTGGTTGAATCAACATTTGAGGCATTGTCGTCTACAGCCACCACTGTGGATTAGGTGCACTATACTATGACATTGTTTGCATCTGGGGGTAGGGATAGGCAAGTGTCTCTGGGATTGCATTTGGTGGGTATGCCATTCCTGGCATGGGATGAGGTTAGAATCCTCTTCTTGAGGTCATTGACAACCTTGCTTCAACTTCATCATATAGTCTTGCACCTTCCACTATAGCTTGCAGATTGACTGATCTTCTCAATTCCACAAACTTACAAACTTTTGGTTGTAGGCCTCTAAGAAAAACTCCCTTTTGGATGCTTCCATCCAAATGATGGTTGGTCCATCTTTTCAGTATGGATTCCATTTGTGAGACATAGGCTTCTACTCATTCAACAGAGGATTGACTTAGGTTCATGAACTCCTCTCACATCTGCCTTCAAAACCTTCACACTGAATTTAGTGAGGAAGATCATCGTCCCATGTGCCAAAAGTTCTTGCTGCTTGTCTTTCATACCATTGAAATGCCACACCTTTGAAAGTGGCAGGGAATATTTGTAACCAATGCTCGAGGGTTCTGGCATCGTTAGCTACACATGCTACCATAAAATCTACTACATGAAGATCGGGGTCCTCATTGTATTCTCCCTTAAAGATAGGCAATGGCACTACATTTGCTAGCCTGTCACATCAATATTTCTAGGACGGATTTGACTAGGAAGGAGACCTTCAGTTACCATGGGGACTTCTGTAAAGAGTGCTTTTAGGGCATCAAAGGAGGCTTCTACTGTTGCAAAATTTTTCCCGGCCTTGATCTTTTCCTTCTCTCTTCTCACGTACCTCTGGACTCGTTCTAGTGCTTGCCTCTTGATTGTGTCATTCATTAAGGAGTTGGCTTTACCCAGTTGGTATGTACTCAATAGAACAAAATCAAAGGGGGACTTGAGTCTCTCTAGAGGACTCTTTGACCAACATCTCTTCTACTTCCTTCTTTTCTATGTCTCTAAATTTAGCTTTAAAACCGCTATACATAGGGGAAAATATTCCGTTCTGAAAGTGTCAAAACTCATTCTTCTAAGGATCATTGTGGTGCCATCATCATAGTTATGCCAGCTTTTGATGATTTCAATAATGTATGTTGTGAAGAATACTATGTCCACCAACATCTAGTGGGTTGCTAATTGGACAAATAGGAGATTATCAGTACACCATGCGTCCCATGTGCCCCATGTGTCCTGCTGTTGAGCATCCACGAACAAATGCCAACTCTTTTCTTTCTTGTTTTCGTGAAATCCCATTGACCACGACTCTTGAAGCTTCTTCATGATCTTCCACTTGATGATGTCTCAAAACTTCTCAATGAATGCCAAATCTCCCATGGATAATCATTCTCTTTGTTTCTACACTTCACTTTGTTCCCAAATAGTTTGCTACCAAGAGGCACATCTCTGTTGCTTCAACAAGGAGAGGAAATAGTCCACCACATAGAGCCGGCATCATGATGGTAATATGTTTTCACCATTGTGGGATGAACTCTGTGTGGAAAGTGGCTTTGGAAATGAGAATATCCAATTATTCAATGGTAGAAGGAACTTTGCAAGCATCCATTGAATTCTTCTCCTCTTGGCAATGCCATTTCCTTCATTTTCAGCATCTTCTGATACTTGTTGATGGCAGTGTTTCCTCGGTTGTGCACAAAAACATGGAGCCTCAAGAGGAACACTAAGAAAATAGAGTTTCTAATGCAAAGAAATCTATCTTGTGTCATCAACAACCATCTTTTTTATCTTTTATATGTCCACAACAAAGAAAACAGCACCAGGAATAAGAAATTTTTACGTAGCTTCATAGAAACAATTTTCCCACGGCTTTAATTTTAACAAAATCCATCATTCTCTTCATATTCTTTATATAATTCCCTGATAGACATTGAAAAAAAAATAATAATACTCCAATTTGAATGGAAAGATATCACATATGAATAATCTTCAAAGTTTTCATAGCTTTCTCTCACAATCTCTCATAGGTAGATAGATTGTTTGGAATAGAATTAGCTATCTCTGACTCTCTCTCTCTCTCTCTCTCCATCAAGAATACATCATCTCCTCACTACAACACTCAATAATAACTCATAATAACCCTTATTTGGTCATGGATACCTCTCCCAAGAGGTGTGTTTGATATGAAAGGTCACCAAAGCCACTGAAGTGACTCTTCATAGCTCATCACTGTCACTTCACTCCAATCTTCTCTTGAGTCTTCAACAGCTACTTCTTCCACTTCCTTGAGCTCTTTTGAACTTACATTCACCTCTTTCCAAGGCTAGAAAAATTTTCCAAAGTCTCACATACATTTCATAGAATACTTACAGAAGCATACAGAACAGAATAGAACAGAAATAGAGGCTCTACAGAAGCTCATCAGAGGGTTATAGAAAGTCAATAGAAAGCATCAAAACCACATAACACATACTAAAACCATTCCAAACTTTCAAAAACCATTCAATGAGATTTCAAAAAACCTCAAACTTTATCAATAATTACTCCATTCTTTATACATAAGAAAAACAAAACAAAATAGAAGCTGAATAGAAGCTATCAAAACTAATCAGAATCTCAATAAAACTTATCAGAACATCACAGAGTTTCATATCTCCACTGAGAAATATCAGGAGATTCCAAAACATAATCAAACTTATCCAAAAAACTCTCAAACACTTCCAAAACAACTAATCATCATTGAAGGGAGCTCTCTAGCTCAACCCTTGAGACCTATGGACTGCTTTTTACTAGTCAAGCGTTTTAAGACAAGCAGCCATGGCTACCTCTCACATAGAGGATGCGCTATCCCTACCCATGGGGTGTTGTGAGCTTACCTTGCTGGTTGATCGAGTACCCTCCTCTCTCTTGCACGTCGATAGCTCCACGATCCTTGAGGCAAGCTCAAGAAACCCCAATCCCTCTCCGTCAAGCTCCATCCTCCATAGCTGCACAAGACAAGAGAAGAGAAGAGAAGAGAAGAAGATGAAAAGAGGAGATGGGGAGCTTCTTCTCCTCGATCCCTCACTCTCACACACTCACTCCCTCACTCTCTAACACTCCCTCACTCCCTCACTCCCTCACTCAAGCACAAGCAAGGAGACAAGAGAAGAGAAGAAGAAGAAGAAGATTTTTGCCACATGCCAAGAATGAGCTCTCATTCACTTTTTGAACTTTATATACAAAATCCTAAATCCCTTTTGGGCGGCCATCCCCTTATCCCCCTTTTCTTACATGGCTGGCTGTGGCCTAAGCTCTTTTTCCCATTATCATCCTCTCTTCCTAGCTTAGTCTTATCGCCCTTTCATGGTTACAAATTGCATAGGAGGGAGCCTGGCACTCTTTTATAGAGGTTTTGACTGTGCCTTTATATTTAAAGGTGCATCTTCTTCCTTTTGACTTCTTGTGGCTTCCATGGTTGCGTCTTGTACTCATGGTGGTTTTTCCCATGCTTTTAGATTTCTTTCGGGCCCGCTCTCTTGTAGGGTGCCTTTTTCTTTTTTCCGCCTTGCGCTTTTCCTCTTGATGCTTCATTTTCTACTTCCTTCGCTTTGCAGTAAACATTACCGCCCTCCTTATTGAGTGCCAGTCCCACGGCACTACTGGGTGGTGAGTCGGACAGTGTTGTTGGGGTAGCTAGGTGGCTTTTTGAGTTTGTATACAACCCCTGTTGGAAGGTGTGTTGGAGAGATTTATGGTTTTGGAAGGCCCTTGAGTTGGATATGAGCCCTGGTGTTGGAGAGATTTATGGTTATGAAAGGCCCTTGAGTTGGATATGATCCTTGGTGTTGGAGGGATTTATGGTTCTAAAAGGCCCTTGAGTTGGATATGAGCCTCGGTGTTGGATGGATTTATGCCTTTGAAATTGAAGATAAAGTTGGGCAAATCCCTACGTGGAGAGAGGCGGATGTGCGGATCCATCTTTGAAATTGAAGATAACGTTGGATAGATCCGTCGTTTGGCTCTCCATGGCTGCCTTCTCCTGGGCTGTTCCAAATGAGCTTCTTCATTCACTTTTTGATTGGGGATGGTGCATCTGCCCCTTGCTTTGTTGTGCTTGCATGGGGACATGTCATATAAGATGGGGAGTGCATTGCATGGATGATGAGGCCTCTGGAGCTGGTGGTGGAGGCCTTTGTTTGTACATGGAAAGAAAAGAAGGTGCACTATCTGGGGGTGTTTCTGCCTTACTGTGGAGTGTGTGGTGCCTATGCTTGTGGAACTAGGAGATGGGTCTAGCCCTCGGTGGTGTCCCACACTTGAGGACCCAGTTTGTGCATAAGGGAGGTGCGTTGCAGGGGCTTAGGGTGACGGGTCAAACCATAGGCAATAATTACCTTGCTAGGTATGTCCTGCCCTTGATGTGTCCTAAGCATGTGTCATGGGGGACGGGGCAAGATATGGAAACCCTAGGTGCAATGATTGTGGTGCTCAAGGTGCTTTTGGGGGGTTTAGTGTTTCCTTTTTTTTTTTGAGTACATGATTATAGCTGGCATTTGAATGTATGGGGTGCTCTTAGGCTCTACCTTGATCTTCCTCGTGTGGTTTGCAAGCAAAAAGGCGCGACTTTGTAGGTATTACTTGATGCTAGCATTTGCATTAAGAGGTTGTAATGTCCCCCCCCATGCTTCCCCCGTGCCTCCCCAGTGAGAACCTAAAGAAAAAAAATTCAAATTTTTAAAATTTTTTAACTCTTCCTGCAGACTGCATGGCGGGGAGATAGAGAGAGTGTGTGTAATGAAGAGAGGGGGGCATGCAGCCCCCCCAGATGGCGGGTGGCGCTGCCTTATCACCTCCCCCCCCACCATATAAGGCGGCTCCCCTACTGTGGCAGCAACCACTCCCCCCCCGCTCGGACTGTAGCACGGCCCCCCCTTGTCACTGAATAGTGCTCCCCGGCTTTGCCTAGACAGAGCGCGCCCCCTCCGTGTCATCCCGCAACTCTCCCTCGTCAACAACAGGCACAGCCTCCCCCCCACCCCCCACCCCCCACTGTGATCAGAGAAGTAGAAGAAGGAGAGGAGAGAGAGAGAAGAGGAGGAGGACAGAGAGAGAATAAGAGAAGAAAAGGAAGGAGAGAAGAGGGAGAGGAGAGAGGGAAGGAGAAGAAGAGAGAGAAAAGAAGAGAAGAAGGGAGAGAAAGAAGGAGAAGAAGAAGAGAAAAAGAAGAAGAGAGAGAAGAGGGAGAGGAGAGAGGGAAGGAGAAGAAGAAGAGAAGAAGAAGAAGAAGAGGAAGAAGAAGGGAGAAAGGGAAGGAGAAGAAGAGAGAGAGAGAAGAAGGGAAGAGGGAGAGAGAGGAGAAGGAGAAGAAGAGAGAGAGAGGAGGAGGAGAAGAAGAAGAAGAAGAAGAAGAAGAATAAGAAGAGGGAGAGAGAGAAGGAGAAGAAGAAGAAGAAGAAGAGGAGAAGAAGAGGAAGGGAGAGAAAGAAGGAGAAGAAGAGGGAGAGAGAGGAGGAGAAAGGAGGAGAAGAAGAGGAAGAGAGAGGAAAAGAAGGAGAAGAAGAAGAGGGACATGGAGAAGTGGAAGATAATTAGGGGAGGATATAGGGAGAGCGAGAGAGAAAGAGAGAGGGAGAGAAGACTATGAGATGGAGAGGGTGAGATAGATGGAAAACAAATTGGGGAGAGGGTAAAAGAAGAAGAAGAGTTATGTATGTTGAAGTCACATTGTTTGGCCTTAGATTCCTTGTGAACTCGTGTACCACTTCCTTTCACCAGGGTTACCTCAAGGGTTGCAAGACCGGGAACGCACAAGGATGGCATCCAAGAGACGAGTTACAAGGAGCACAAGTACTGAAGTTGCAAATGGGGCTAGGAACATATCTAATGCAAGCGGAGACATGAATACCACCAACCCTCCAGCAACTATAGCTCATATCCAGGTTATACCAAGATTTAGATTCTTCTCACGCATCTTGAATTCTTAAATAGAGGTAGAATTGCATGTATTCGCCATTAAAGGGCTTAGGATGGGTTGATCTTCTACCCCAAATAGGTAGCCATGATTAATAAAGGTCAAGGTGAAATCACTTAGCTCATTTAAAGGATCTAGAAGGAATTTGTTAAATTGAACTTGCGAAGCCCTAACCCAAGGGGGAGAGCAAACTTTAGGGTAGTTGATTTATGCTAAGCATGTTGCTTGGAATTGTTGAAATGGTTTTAACAAAGGTTGATCTTGTTAAAGATGGATTTTTGACCCAAGTTATGCTTGGATGTTTGAAAAGGGTATCTCCAAGTGAATGTCAACTAGTTGTGTTGGTAAGAGGAGAGAATCTTACTAAGGATAGGTGGATCATAAGCAAGGTGATTGCTTGATGTGGTTTTGGATGCTAATCCAAGTTGTTTGTGATTGATGATTGCATGGCTGGGTCTGAGATGACTAATTGCCATGGAAACAAAAGGGATGTTTTCCCTATTAAATAAGCTGGTTGCTTCAGCTGTGGTTGATTTCCTAAAGGGATAATTAAGAAAGGATGGCGCTAGCTACCCCCCGTGAACCCCAAAACCTAACCAAGGGGGTTATGAATCCGCACCGGGAATGTGGACCGAACCCGCCGCGAGAGGTCTCTCTGTGAAAATTACTTGGCATAGGAGGACGCTTGGGTGCCAGGGGAGGCTCTGGCCATAAATCCCAATGCCTCCGGGCCCTACACAAGTGTTCTACGTGACTCGAGATGGGATCTCGAGGCCTTGATACTAGTTACAAGGCGGAATCTTGGTAGGATAAACCTTCGGGTTTTTATTGCCGGAAGATAGAGGGATTTTTCTGCAGAGGCAGAAAGGGACACTTAATTCTCCTGTATGGGCGGGAGACAAACATTAATTTGAAGATAAGTTAAGGAAGTGTTTGATCTTGTTTTATCTTGTCTTCGTGTCTGTGCCCTAAATTACGTAAAGGAACCTGTGATTAATGGACTAATTAAGGAAGCTACTTTTATGTGTCAAACATAATGTGGTAGGTAATTAGATAACTAAAACAACCCCCGAGGGAAGCGTGGTGGATGTGACCAATGGGTCTATCCTACGGAAGGGTGGTCTCAGTTAGCCGAGAGCTTTCCTCAATGGAATTTATTTGATGCGAACGATAGTTAGACAAGGACCTTAGAACTTGTAAGTTGAAACCCTGATTCATATTGTTTTAGGGGACCGGAATGGGACTATGCCCTATGGGCAAAGAGGTCAAGCAATGCATCCCTCTCATTTTCCATTCTCTTTGAACCAAGTGCGGTATGAGTCTGCTTGGGTCTAGTTGTATCTATTTTTGTTATGCACTAGATCTCCCCCAAGGTTCGGTTGGGAGTGTGCGCTCTTGCAAGCCATACCTTAAAGCTCTGGTTGTCAATTCCAACTTCCTTTTCATTCTCTCCACTGAATCCTCGGCTTCAATTTGTGTGACGTGAAGCACAGTGCTAAAAAATGCTTGCCTCTATGTGTTGGAGCATGATTCAGCGGCCTCGGCTCTGGATTCTGCGAGCACCCTCTCGCACTCCGCCACTACCAGGCATTTTGTCAATCCTTGCACTCTTTCAAAGTTGCGTCTCTCCCATTACTGTGCCTTCTCTTCCAGATCTTCCTTGCCCCTTTCCATCTCCTGAGTTAGCATCATTACCACCTGCTACTGCTCATCCCACACTTCCATCATTTGGGTCTTCTCTTTATCCCAGCACTTCAACTACTCTTCAACTATTCTTCTACCTTGATCAGCCACCATAGAGAACTGATCGTGGGCCTATGCAAGCCTTTCTAATAGATCTTTAGTTTTTTGTGCGTGGCTTTCTAGCTCCGCTAGATGTAGTTTTCTTTCGGTCATGGCCATGGCCATTAGTCCCTCCACTTCCTGCTGGGCGTTTCATAGGTTGTCCTATAGACTCGTGGTCGCTTCTTCTATGGTCTCTTCCTTCTCCTTTGACACGACTCCTATCTCTCTCTCTAGCCTTTCTTGCTCCTCCATTGCCCACTACAGCTTGAATACCAGGGCATCCTCCTATTCTTGGCATTGTTCTTTTGATGCTTGGTCTCCTTATCGCTAGCTCTCTTGTAGTTTTGTGTACTGTTGGATGAGAAACTTGTGGCCCCGCTACTCCTCCACTAGATCTTGGGCTTCATCCTCTAGCCTTTGCCTTAAGAAATCTTCATTCTCTTGTGCCTCCTTTTCTTTGGCAATGAGTTTCTCTTTTAGATTTCGAATTTCTTTTTGATGCTTTATGGCTTGCCGTGTTATCTCTAGCCTTAGAGTCACAGAAACTTCTCTTTCGGCCTCTAGTTCTATAGCCATGACCTTCTTCTCTTCCTTAGCCTTCTCTAGCTGTGGGATAGGAGTTCAGCCACGTAGGCATCATAGTTCGTAGCCATGGGCATTGTTGGCAGTGTTGTGGTGGTGGATGCTTCCAACCTTTGCCGCTTTAGATCTTGCCTTGACTTGGCATCTACTGTAGCTGGCCTTTTGGCTCTTGCCCCTCGTATTATCTCTTATACTTTCGTGACCATGAATTGCATCATGGACGTGAGTTGAGTGGTGTCCATGGCAGGTGCTAGCTCCTGTGTTGTGGAGGTGGTGGTGGTGGTCTGAGGTGTGAGAGTCAAAGGGAGCGGATGCAATGGGGCCTTGCTCTTTCCTGTAACAATTGGGGCTGCTTTAGCGCTGCCGCTTGGTTCACCTTTGTGTCGTGGGCTCAAGGTGGTCATTTCTCTAGGGCCATGGGTCTCCTCTACAGACCTGTGCATGTCCTCGCCATGTCTTCATCATCCTTTCTTCTTAGCTCCTCCGCGTCTTCTTTCACTCTCCTTCTCCTCTCCTCCTCAGCTCTTTGTGATTCTTCTCTTACTTTCTTCATTTCTTCATTTCTTCGTCCTCTTTTTGCCTTCATTCTTCTTTCTCCCTTTTGGATTCTTTTTGAGCTCTTTTCAGCTCCACTTCATCATCTCCTCTCTCCTTTGTTGATGGGTCTTTGTGGCCTTCTTTTTCTCTTGTGCCTTGGCCTCCTTCTGAGTAGCATGCACTTCCTGCCCTCCTCGACCCCACTGATGGTTCTCTCACTGGATTGCTCTATATCACGATGCAATGACTGCTGGGGTGTCTCTCCTACCTCCTCAACTTCTCTGCTCCCTTTACGGCCTCTTGGATGATAGCTATTAAGACTCCGCTCAATCTGATTGTGGAGGCCTTGGAGGCAGGCTTCTTATGCACTGATTTGGCCATTGAGGCTAGGGACTCCCCTCCTACGCTAGTGTTGCGCTTGTGGTCAGGATGGCGGCCGAGGTCTTGATGGTTTTTACAACAAACCCGTTCCAATCCACCTCTTTAGGGGACCATGTGGCTATGCTCTCTAGTAGTGGAACGCAATGTGTTGTACCTCTGTCCTAAGAAAAGGGCATGGGCCATCTTTGCCTGCATCCTCACTTCTGGGTTTGGGATGTCTACCAGGACTTATCCTGTCCACTGTGTGCACATCATTCTTATTCATACCCAACATTGCGTACATGTCTCTTTGACGGTGTTTTTCTTTCTTTGGGGCCAAACCTAGGGCCTTCTCCACCATTGCAGCACTTAGGGGCACCTCCACTTGGCATTCTTCTTATTAGAAAAAAAGAGAGAGATGCCAGGCAGAAAGGCTAGCATCCATGCTCCCTTCTCAGTCCATTATCTTCAACATACAGTAAGTCAACTATAGTACAACACACATACACAAAGCAAGTAACCTAGTGGTTAAGTCAGTATGAATTAACCTTATTAAAATAAGATAGAACACTGACCAAAGACTATGAGGTTGAATCTCAACACTCCCCCTCAAGCTCAAGTGGGTACTTCACTCCAAGTAGCTCTTTGAAGTGCATAAACTTAACTTTACCCAATGACTTGGTAAAGATATCTGCGACTTGGTCTTCTGTCCTCACATGCACCAAATCAATGTCACTTGCAATCACTTTTTCTATGATAAAGTGATAGTGTACCTCAATGTACTTAGCCCTAGCATGATAGAAAGGATTACTGGCTAGGAGCACACTACTCATGTTGTCACAATAGAGTGTGATAGGCATGACTTCCTGCATGCCCAAATCATCAAGAAGCTTCATGAGCCATGCTACCTCACATGTAGCTAGTGCAACATCTCTATACTCTGCCTCAATACTAGAGAGTGCAATTGTAGGTTGCTTCTTATTGCTCCAGCTGACCATACTACTACCAAGGGAAAAAGCATACCCACTAGTAGATCTCCTGTCATAGGTGCTTCCTGCCCAGTTAGCATTTGTATATCCTGTAAGCTTGAAGGGCTTACCATGCTCATAGAATAGACCATAATTTGATGTAGCCTTCACATATCTCAAGATCCTCCTCACTGCATCCAAGTGAGACTTCATAGGCTTCTGCATGAACTAGCTAATCAGTCCAACTGAATAGCTAAGATTCGGTCTAGTAATGGTAAGGTAAATCAATCCATCCACCATTTGTCTATACATAGTGACATTCTCAATCTCATGTCCAACAACTGCAAGTAGCTTAACATTTTGCTTCAATGGAGTGCATAAAGACTTGCAATCCAACATACCATACTTGGTTAACATGTCCTGTGCATACTGATTTTGCAACAACCAAGTACCATGAGGTGTAGAGACAACCTTAATCCCAAGGAAATACTTTAGTTCACCCAAATCTTTGACTTGAAATTCAGCATGTAACATTTCCTTGATCTCTCCAATTCCCATGACATCATCACCTGTAATGATCAAGTCATCCACATAGATGACTAATATCACATAACCAGCCCTTGTCTTATTTGTGAATAGACTATGATCAGCCTTGCCCATAGTGAAACCAAGTTTCTATAAGCATGCACTTATCTTAGCATTCCAAGCTCTAAGTGCTTACTTCAGCCCATATAATGCTTTCTTCAATCTACACATATGTCTAGGAAAATCTGGATGTACACAGCCCTTAGGCTGATCCATGTATACTTACTCAACCAAATAACCATTGAGAAAATCAACCTTCACATCCATTTGATACGTACTCCATCCTCTAGATGCTATCAAAGCAATCACTATCCTCACGGTTTCCATTTTAGCAACGGGGCTAAATGTCTCCTCATAATCAAGACCATACTGTTGTGCATACCCTTTTGCCATAAGTCTTGCTTTGTATCTTTCCAATGTGCCATCTGATTTGCACTTCACTTTGTGTACCCATTTGCAACCAATAGCCATTTTTCCTTCAAGAAAATCAACCAAATCCCAAGTGTCATTTTCATCCAATGCTGAATATTCCTCGTCCATTGCCTTACACCAATGATCATCCAAAATAGATTCAGAAAACTTTGTGGGTTCCTTGAAGCTAGTGACTTTTGCCATATATGCATAGTACCTCAATGTGTAGCCACTATATGTAAGCCTATCCACAGGCTTCCTGACTCTTTCTAATCTCCTCAACTGAGGTGTAGTATGAGACTCTCCTCTCTCATGAGGTGGTACGTATCCATGTCTCACACTAGGAGTCACAACTGATGGAATACCAAACTCACTATCCAAGCTGTCAGTGCTAGGTGAATCATAACCACAAGTGAGTGGCCTTGTAACATCATCAAGTTTTGCCTTTGCCTTTATCCACATTTCTCCCCCTCACTGACATACCCATATCAGTGGACAAAGATGTTGAAGTCCTCAATCTACCTATCCAAGGACTAACTGATGTAGTAGCATCTTTAGATGGCCCAAAAATTTATGCACTCTCATTTGTACCTGCATGTACATAAGTTTCCTGACAAACATCATCATCATTCATCAAGGTGATCTTCTTCTCATGCCATGATTTCAGCTCATCAAATACTACATCTCTTGAGACCAATGTCTCATGAGTAGAAGGATTGTAGCATTTTTATGCTTTCCTATCTTGTGCATACCCAATAAAGATGGCCTTTTCTACCTTTGGATCAATCCCCCAAGAGATGTATTCTGTGAGGGTCCCTATACATCAGAATGTACAAGTTGTAATGGTCTAGTAGTAGTGCTTACATGCCTCATAAATGGAAGCCTTGATTGCTTCTCAAATTGACAAGACTGGCATACATGTCCCAATTCCACATGCTTGAACTTAGGGAGTCCAAGTACAACTTTCTTATGCTGCATATTCTTCAACTTTTGAACATTTACATGACCAATCCTTTTATGCCATATCTCAATGTCCCTTTTTGCAACATTGTCATGTGAGTACATAGCAACATTCAATGCTGGAATTTTTGTATCCAATGTAAACATCCTGCCATTTCTTTTGCCTTTAGCAATGAGTTTGCATCCTTGACCATACTCTTCAAATGTAGCATCCATCTCTATTGAATTTAACTTGTAGATTCTGTTCATCCATTTGTTCCACAGAAAGTAAGTTTTTGGTTATGGAGGGTACATGTTACACATCATAGAGACTCTTTTTCTTGTCACCTTGCATCATCAAGGGAATAGTACCTGTACGCATAATGTCATGCTGCATATCATCCCTTGTGCAAACATATCCATGAGCATCTTCTACCAATGTGTCAAACCACTCTACATGAGGAGTCATGTGGTCAGATGCCCCTGATTCTATATACCATACATCATATGCTGTGCCTTGTGTAAGCAACCCTTTCTTCACATGTTACATAACAAACAACCTATCATCTTCTTGCATACCACTAGAAGAAGCATAATTACCATGTTGCCTCCCTCTTGCTCTCTGATCATTCTTCTTCTTGTAGCAATCCTTAGCTACAGGCTCGTATTTTCCACAATAATAACAATCCTTATTTGCATTTGATTGCTGTCCATGACTCATTTGAGGCTGCTGCCAAGTGCCTCTTCCTCTAGCTAGATAACCTCCTCTTCCACGAGAATTTTAGGCACCTCTATTTGCTTGAGGCTGCCTATTTTGCCATCTAGTAGCTTGCTATCCACGAGCTACATATGCATTTCTAGCACCTCTACCTCTAAAGTTTGATCTTTCTCTTCCACCTCTACCCCTTTGATTTGAGTAGAAGACGCTGTCCTTGGTGTTTTTAGACCCACTGGAACTTGTATTGAGCCCAAGTTTCACTTCTTCATGCAATAGCAGTACCATAAGCTCATCAAAGTCAGGCTGCTCTTGACATAATGATTTGGAAGTATCAAACTGCTTATACTCCTCTCCAAGTCCATGGAGGGTAGTGGCCACCAAATCATCATCCTCAACTTCAGCTCCAATTGAGCCTAATTGTTCTGCAATGGTTTTTATCTCAGTGACATAGTCTTCAATAGACCTTCCATTCCTGGATATGTGGCTAAATTTTTGCTTTAGTTGTGTCTTTCTTGCATGAGTGACATGACCATAATTCTTCATCAATAAGTCCCAAGCAGCTTTTGGGGAAGTACAGTTTGCAATTTGCATAGCTTTTCTGTCTGACAAACATAACAACAACCGATGCAAGACCTTGCTGGCCTTTTCCAACCATGTCCTGTGTGCCTTTAATTGATCTTGTGTTGGAGGTCTATCCTTTGGTAGCTTGGGCTCATCTTCAAGACCTCTGACTAGGTCCAAATAGCCTCTTCCGATTAAGAAATTAGACATCCTAAATTTCCATAGAACAAAATTGTTGTAGTTCAGCTTCTCACCAACTATCTGAGTGATAGTGTCCTTCTCTCCTATGTTTGCCAACTGAAATAACTTAGTTCAATCTTCTAGGTGTTAATGCCCAACTCCTTGCACACAACCAATAGTCTTTTCAATGAGTAACAACTTACATATATTCAAGAAATACTCATACATTCTGAACTTATTCCAGTTCATAGACATCTAGCAACTATTAGTACATGAAGGACATTTCAGAATCCCAATTGCATAACACAAGTATGCTTTCTCTCAACTAAGATAGTTCTGGTTATGAGTAACTGCACTAGTATCTCTGCTGTACTAGTAGTATGTCAGCTTAATGCCCTATTATGCATAAGTAACCATCATGCATAACAACCATGAATGATATCATACCCTTATAGACATTATCTTCTGCATAGTCATTTTGCAACCAAGCTGTCTAGCACAAGCAATCTGTGACATCCAAATCAGCTTAATGATATCATGGACATATATCACCTTCATTGAGCCTCAATACATATGTGTATAAGTATCATTGCTCATACATTTTCCAACCTCCACTCCAGTAAGGCTATAGTTAGCATTATGTCAAATCAACCTCATAGAAGTCAAGCTTGGGCATACAATGCTCTTGAATATGCACATGTCTATCACTGACCATTTAGTCCCATACTACCAACATCTGTAATCAGCACCTCTAAACTCCACAAAGATATTCAATTCCAAGATTGCATAGATTTTAGCTTATATGACTACATAAGATCCAATACATGCAGGAAATAGATACTCAATATTCCTTCAACAAACTGCTCAGATAAATTAATATTTATCATATCATTTCTGACCTATCCATGGGAGCTTTACTCAATTATCACACTCTCCACAAGTATGCCATTCATCAGCAATGGGCTGCCATTGATCACTGCTAGTGCATAAGAGAGAATCAAGTACATTTCAAGCTCGACTTAGTGAGCTTCAAGCCTACTTGATACGTTCACTACTGCTATGAAACTAATATAAATACAAGCTTCAAATGGTGTTCCTTGATGCCAATTGTATCCTTGAATTTAATGCTCAGGTCTTGTTGTACAAAGGTAAACATGACTTGTTGAATTGTTTTCATAGTCCACATTAAAAAATTTGGTGCATTTCTTTCTTTCTGTCCATATTGAATACTAATGGTTATTCTCCAAAGTAATTAGACATGAATGTTCAGGGTGTTTCAGAACGCTACTCTATACTAGCTAATGAGTGACATTAATCAAAGTCTCCACGCAGCCAGTTAGAAATGCGCCATGTACTGTCGATGCAAATCTAATGCGCCCTATACTGTCGATGAAAATCTAAGATCATGTTGTCTATGCTAGGAAGCAAGTCCACGTTTCTGTTGTCCTCCACCAATGCTAGTGATTTTTCATACTGTAATATTTTCACAACGAAATATTAATGACTCTAGACCTCGTGCAAAAGCTATTCAAAGTAACCTCTCACAACAAAAAAACCTTGGGCTAAGTGCTCCCTCCATGTGAATCAACAAACACTAGCCCCGCACTGTGTATAGGAAGCTGTGGCTTGAAACCGCAAGCCCACACGGGAACACCCCTTCACGGGAAAAAAAGGGATAATTTTTGCAATTTTTTAATGTATTAACTCCCTCCCCTTCAGCCGTTGCATGGCGAGGAGAGGGAGTATGAGCATGAGTGAGTGGTGGAGGGGCATGGGGAGGAGGCATGCAGCCCGCCACTTGTGTGGCTACCCTCCCCCCCCCCCCCCCCCCCCCTTCAAGCTATATGAACCCCCCCTCCCAGTCTTGAGGGGAGAGGAGGAAGGGATTGTGGTGCCGTGTTGCCCGCCTGCTTCCGCCTCCAGGACTGCTCTGCTGCCGCTTGCTGTTGTGCCCCATCGTCATCATCATCATCATCATCGTCATCATCATCGTCATCTTCACCTCCATCGTCATTATCTCCTTCATCATCCTCAATCATCACTCTCTCTCCACGTCATCCCTGTTACAGAAGCTTGGAAGCTTCTAACTAAAGCTTCCATAGGCCTAGTTCACCCCGTGCCTCCGATTTTCTTAAAACCGTATCTTACAGGCCCAATTTCTGCACAGGGAAGTAATCTCGGGCAGAACTGATTTCATAACACGTAAGAGAGCCAAGGGGAAGCTTGCTGAATCGAAATCTGCTGCGTCAATGGCTCCTAAGAAAAAGGCGAGAGGAGTACACGCGGGAGCTTCCACCCAAAGTACAAGAGTGGACAATGCCCCAATGTTGAATGCCCAGGTTCCGAAAATTAACTCCCCATGGAAAGGTTGCATTAAGCAAGTTCTAATTCTCGTGGGCAAGTTTAAATGCATTTACTCATTCGATCTACAAAGTTTAGTTGCATGTCATGTATTTGCAATTGCTTGCACTTCCGTGGTCAAGGGTAGTTGAAATTCTGAACGTATGATGCATAACTTAAAAGATGATATCGTGCTAAGACCGCATCCTTGTTACATCTTGCAAAGGATAGGGCTTATGTTGCATAATGCACTTATGAAATAAATTCTTGGTTGTGACTCATGTAGAAGATAATCGTAGACAATCATTAAATGATATCCAAATAGTTGCAATGCATGGAAAGGAATTATGAACTTTGCAAATTGCATGCGATGTTAGTTACATTTTAGGTCGAGTTAAGTGTTAAGGGAAGGATTAAATCAATGATGGCTCATGGCATTCGCTCATGCATGGAGTTCTTTTATCAAAGTTTGAATGTATCTTCATTAAAAATATTAAAGCTTTGATTTAGTTGCATTAAATGTAGGGTTTATAAGAATAGTTCTGAATGTGAATCCATGTCGCATAAGGCAAGAAAAAGAAAAGATCACTATAGATCCTATAGTTGCAAAGAAGTCTATGGTCTTGAATTTTCATATTCGCATGGAATGATGCATCTCACCTATCTTGTAGTTACTTACATATTTTGGGGGAAAGTACTTGCAAATTTAGAAGAAAGTATTTGCATCTTTAAAGGGAAGATCATCGTTAATCATAGGTTGACTAGATCAACTAAGTAATTTGCATGTAAATGAGTAGCCTACATGAAATTCATAAAGGTATGATTAGTTAGCATATGATGGTCACCTCAATGTGCTAGGTAGGGTTAAGCTATGTTAAAATTCTGCCTAGTATCGCACTTAGGATGCCGATTTAATATTTCAAATCCTAAAGGTCCTACCCACATTCTCAAAATGTTAGGATTGTCTAATCGCCCGTACAAGAATGATCTAGGGATTCTCATCCTAAGGATCAGTTGACCAAATGCTAGACTTTCGCAAGGAATCTAGGGAACCCTAGGGCCAAAACGTTTATCCGCCTAGTAGGGTTAGGGTTTGGAATGGGTCAAGAGGACTCCCAGATCCTACATCTTGATCAAAGCTATTCTTGACCAAGGAATACCGTGTGATGAGAAAATAATCCCACAAGTTAGGTGTTGATACCTATCTCGTGCAACAAGCTGCAACGTCATATGTTCTTGTGTCTGAATCACAAAATAGTATTGCCACTCCTTAGACCAAGTTTGGAAAGTTCTAAGTACCAGTCTAATTTTCTAGAAGATGAGTAGTCATCCTGCCACTCACTCTTCCTTGGGACTAATTTTCCAAGCCAAGGAAGTAACCAATTGCCAAGAAAGCAATTGACCAACCAAGTTAGGGCAATGAGGTTGCCTAGGAATTATTGACCTTAATATAAGGAAACCTAAGGTATTGACAATTGGGTCAACAGGGTATAAACCCTAACCCAAGGAAGGAGGGTAAACAAGCAACTCAACTTACAAAACCCTTGGGATCTTGCCAAGTCGCGATTGATCCAGGATCGAATGCTGAAAGCATTCGGGGAGAAGGATTCACACCTTAGCAGTTGGCCGTACAAACGACCACTGGAATGTTCTCGATTGTACACTTAGGTGCACTGTTTGTACTTCTTTACTCAAAGAACTAATTTAGGAGAAATAACTAATGAGGACGCTTGGGTGCCAGAGGAGGCTCTGGCCGTAAATCCCTTGCCTCTGGACCCTCCACAAGAGGCCGATGTGACTCAAGATGGGGTCTCGAGGCCCGCATACTAGTCAACAGGTGGAACTTGGAATAACGATCCCTGAGGATTACTGGAATAGCCTTCAGGCATAGGTTATTTGATGTATTCCAACGATTGATAAATAAAGATCAAATGTTGAAAAAGGAACATAAACGCATTGGTCATGTTAATGTACAGCGACTTAAATCAATGCAGGCCCAAAACATTGTTGCAGGATTGCCTAAATTCAAGGTTGCAGAAATGTATAAGGTATGTGAAGCCTGTCAGTTTGGAAAACAGGCAAGGAAACCATTTTCTAGACATGTTCAAGAGAGTAAGAAGCCATTGGAATTAATCCACTCTGATGTGTGGACTACTAAAGCTGCATCTCTTGGAGGCTGTCATTATTTTGTCACTTTTATTGATGACTATAGCAGAAAAGTTTGGGTGTATTTTATGAAAAAGAAAAGTGAAGTTTTTGGGCATTTCAAAACTCTTAAAGCTATGGTTGAAAAAAATGCCTAAGGTCAGATGGAGGGGGAGAGGACCTCTCAAATGAGTTTGCAAGGTTCCTGCAGGAGCATGGCATAAAGCAACAATATTCATGCAGTCATACCCCACAACAAAATGGAATTGCAGAAAGGAAAAACATGCATATTGGAGAGGTATCTCGTGCCATGCACAATGAAAAAGACTTGCCAGATTTTTATTGGGCTGAAGCAGTTGCTACAGTAGTCTATATAATGAACAGGACTCCCACTGCAGCAATACATGGGATGACTCTAGAGGAGAGGTATACTGGTAGGAAACCAAATATTTCTTATTTGAAAATTTTTGGTTGCATTGCCTATGTACATGTGCCAGATGAGTTGAGATCCAAGTTGGATCCAAAAGCTGAGAAGTGCATCTTTATTGGTTATTCTCTGCAGCAAAAAGGGTATAGGTGCTATAACCCTTCTACTCGTAAGTTTACAGTGAGCAGAGATGTTGTTTTTGATGAGATGAGTAGCTGGTATAAACCAGTAAATGTGATTGATGATGTAGATGCACAAAATGGTAATGCTGCACAGAATTCACAGCAGCAGTCACAAAATATTAGTGGACCTGGAGCGTCCTCTAGTAGTGGTTCACATTCTTCGCCATGGACAAGCAGATTGAGATCAAGAGAATCTTCTCAAAGCAATGCAGATAGTGGTATGCAGGTATCACGAAAAGGAAAAGAGAAGGTTGATCAGCCCATGTTTGATGTGAATGCAGGTCACTCTTATGTGGATGGTGAATCCAGTGGCTCACAACAGAGCATTGATGATGAGTTGGGTATTCCTTCTATTGTTACACCTGGAGTAAGAAAGACCAGGGATGTTTTGAGAGCACCTGGGAGTGAACTACTTTGCGTAGGTCTACGAGAGCTAGGTATCCTGTGGATAGGCTGAAATATGATGGATTTACAGCCATTCACTATGCATATATGGTTAAAGTGATACAGGAACCATAACCCACTTCTTTTGAGGAAGCCATGGGAAAAGAAAAATGGGAGAAAGCCATGGATGAAGAAATGGATGCCTTGGAAGCAAATGCTACATGAGAATTGGTACCTTTGCCTAAAGGTAAAATGCAATTGGCTGTAAGTGGGTTTATAAGGTGAAGCACAATGCAGATGGTTCTGTGAACAGATACAAGGCAAGATTAGTAGTCAAGGGGTATGCACAAACATATGGCATTGACTATGAAGAAACATTCAGTCTAGTTGCAAGGATGGCAACTGTAAGAGCAGTCATTGCTAGGGCTGCATCAAAGGGATGGTCTTTACATCAGATGGATGTAAAGAATGCCTTCTTGCATGGTGATTTGCAAGAAGAGGTCTATATGGAGTAGCCACCAGGTTATGTGCATGCTGTTCATCCTGAGTTTGTTTGCAGGTTGAAGAAAGCCTTGTATGGCTTGAAGCAAGCACCTAGAGCATGGTCTGACAAGATAGGACAGTATCTTGTCACTATTGGCTTTCAGATTTCCAAGGCAGATTTCTCACTTTATGTGAGAAAAACAGAGAAAGATATTATGCTACTTGTCATTTATGTTGATGATTTGATTATGACAGGTGACAGTGATGAATATATCCTTCATGTGAAAATGCTATTGAAGCAGAAGTTTGAGATGAAGGATTTGGGAGAGCTGCGTTATTTCTTGGGCATTGAGGTGATTAGATCACCAAGTGGGATATAGCTCTTGCAGAGGCAGTATGGATTGGACATGCTGTCCAAATATGGGATGACAGACTGTAAGCCTATTTCAGTTCCTTTGGAGCAGAATGTGAAGCTGAGCACAGATGCAGGTGAGCTTCTAGAAGACCCTACTATGTACAGACGCATAGTAGGAAGTTTGATTTATATGACTATTACCAGGCCAGATTTGAGCTATGCTGTTGGATTGGTAAGTCAGTTTATGCAGGCTCCAAGGAAACCATATTTGGATGCGGCTAGACGCATACTCAGGTATGTGAAGTCCACATTGTAGTATGGACTATTTTATGAGACTGGGGTTCAGATACAGTTGCATGGATACACTGATGCTGATTGGGCTGGTAGTATTTCTGATAGACGATCTACCAGTGGATATGTGTTCTCTTTTGGGAGTGCTGCAGTCACTTGGAGCAGCAAGAAACAACCTACAGTTGCCTTGTCGAGCACAGAGGCTGAGTACAGGGGTGCAGCAATGGCTGCATGTGAGGTAGCTTGGTTGCATAAGCTACTTTATGATATGCATCAGTCTACAGATGGGCCAGTTGTCATTTATTGTGACAACATGAGTAGTATACACTTGGAAAATAAACCAGTCTATCATGCTAGAACAAAGCACATTGAGGTGCGTTATCACTATGTGCGAGAGAGGGTTTTACTAGGTCTTATTGATCTAGTTTATGTCAGCATAGAGGATCAGGTAGCTGACATATTCACGAAGGCATTGGGCGCAGAGAAGCTGCGCAAGTTCAGAGACCTCCTTGGTGTGCAAGAATTGGGATTGAGCTCGAGGGGGAGTGTTGATATATCAAGCTCCACTCGTGATACGCCAGGGTGACCGTTGTGTATTTATGTCACCGACTTGTCAGTTGCAGACGCGGTTGGTACACCGCCCATGAATAATAGCTACATGATAGCTATCCTTATCTACTCTAGTTTGTGGCTCAGTTAGTATGCCACCTTAGTTAGTTGAGTTTGGTTTGAGACCCATATATAGGGTTCTTCTATTTCTTTGTACTAGAGTTCTTTTGGCTTACACAACTAAGAAGAGGAAAATTGTTTTCAGCCTCCACCTCTGTGTGTATTCCCCCATTGTGCAAGCAAGAAAGCTACAAGTGAGACTCCTTCCTTCTCTCCCACAATCTTGACAGAGAAGGAGTGGAGAAGAGAGAGAAGAGGGAGAGAAGAGAAAGAAGAAGGGAGAGGGAGAAGAGAGAGAAGAGGAAGGAGAGAGAGAAGAGGAAGAAGGGAGAGAAGTGGGAGAAGAGTGAGTAGTAGAAGAAGAGAAGAAGAAGAGAAGGAGAGAGAGAGTAGAGAGATAAGAGGGAAGGAAAAGAGGGAGAAGGAGAGAGAGTAGTGAAATAAGAGGGAAGAAAAAGATGAAAAGGAGAGAGAGGGAGTAGAGGAAAGGAGAAGAAGAGAACGAGAGGGAGAGAGAATAGGGGAGTAGGAGAAGAAGAAGAAGAGAGTAGGAGGGAAGAAGAAGAAGAGAGAGAGAAAGAAAGAAGGGGAGGAGAAAAAGAAGAAGAAGAGAGAGAAAGAGAGTAACTGCCACAAGCCCGTCAAGCGGACTGCCCAATCTCCGCGAGGCAAATGACTCCCAAGAAGAAAGTCACGGGAAGCGTAGGGGTCCAAGCTAGCGGTAATGTTGGAGGGACGAGAGAAACGACCAATGCAGCACACACGAATTAAGCCCAGGTTTACGCACATGAAATGATAGGTTTTTTCCAATATTTCACATAAAATAATAGGCTTCCACCCAAACTAGTACATGAACAGTGATCTAGGATTCATGGCTCGCGCCCGTGATTATAATAAACACATGAAATGATAGCTCCCGTTTGTAGCATGCAAATGCACAAATGCATGGAAATTTAGGCTTGCATGTACTTAAGCCACACAAATACGTGCATAGTAAGATTAAAAAAGTCATAGACTAAATGTGAAGGGAGTTAAGGATTGTAGATTTTGTCAGTTTATTAAATGACCCTTGTGCACGGAAGATGAGTTTGATGGCAAAATTTTGCATAGCATCGCATTAAGAGAGGATGGAAATAATGTATGACAAGTCTTGCAATATATTTAATGTGTTTTAAAGATTACCAAGTATGTTAAAAGACGTGCAAGGAATCGAGAATTCACAATTTGGAACCCTAGGGTAAAACCCAAGGGGAAGAGGGATTCAAAAGAAGTTGAGTGACTAACACACGTGCTTGTGAGTTGTTTTTAAGGATCTTGTCTTAGATAATTGGAAGTGGATATCCTCCAGGTTTAAGCTAGGCTGGTAAGCTGACTCTAAATGGAATGTTGATCAAGGCTTATGCTTGGTTGTTTTGAAAAGGATATTTCTAAATCCACTGGTTGCCTTGGTAAGAGGAGATCCTACTAAGGATAAGTGGTTTATAAGCAAAGTGATTGCTTAATGTAGAAAATGACATTTTCTTGATTGGAAATGAAAGGGATGTTTCCTTAGTAATTGTTTGTAAGCTAGGTGCTTCAGCTGTGATTGATTCCCTAAAGGGATAACTAAGGAAAGATGGCGCTAGCTACACCCCGCGAACCGCCAAACCCTAACCAAGGGGGTTGTGATTCTGCGTCGAGAATGTGGACCGAACCCGTCGCAAGAGGTCTTTCCGTGGAAATTACTTGGCATAGGAGGATGGTTGGGTGTCAGTGGGGGCTCTGGCCATAAATCCCAATGCCTCCGGGCCCTACGCAAGTGTTCTACGTGACTCGAGATGGGATCTCGAGGCCTTGATACTAGTTACAAGGCGGAATATTGGGAGGATAAACCTTCGGGTTTTATTATCGAGAGATGGAAGGATTTTTTTGCGGAGGTAGAAAGGAACACTTAATTCTCCTGTATGGGCAGGAGGCAAACATTAATCTTAAGATAAGTTAAGGAAATGTTTGATCTTGTTTTATCTTGTCTTCGTGTTAGTGTCCTAAATTATGTAAAGGAACCTGTGACTAATGGGTTAATTAAGGAAGCTGCTTTTATGTGTCAAACATAACGTGGTAGGTAATTAGATAACTAAAACAACCCTCGAGGGAAGTGTGGTGGATGTGACCAATGCGTCATCCTATGGAAGGATGGTCTCAGTTAGCCAAGAGCTTTCCTCAAAAGGAAATGTTAACGAGGAATGTTAGGGAAGGACAGACGATGACCTTAGACAATGTTGGTTAGAATCCTGATTCATACCGTTTTAGGGGACTGGAATGGGACTATGCCCTACGAGCAGAGAGGTCGATCGATGCATCTATCTCATTTTCCATTCTCTTTGAACCAAGTGCGATATGAGTCTGCTTGGGTCCAATTATATCTACGCAAAGTGGAGCGCCGACGCTAGAAGGCTGTTAGGAAGACTCGATTGCTAGAAACCCGGACTTCAGGTTGATCCTAGTGGGAACAGCCGGATAAGTTCTGTTGCGGGGCAGACTCGAGAGACCCTAGTTGGCAAACCCCGTGCCATTCCTTGGGAGTGTCGGGCGGCATCTCGTAGATTGATCTCTCGATGGGCTGCTAAGATGTGTCTCGCGATTTGAGGGGCGGGCACGTTACAGTTGGTATTAGAGAAAAACTTCTTAATGATGCGTGATTGATTGATGTTCAGATCATAGGCATAACCTAAATAATCGAAGTGGTATGGCTTGATTGTCAGGCACCTTCTGCACCCATGAATGCTGACATGCAAGAGAAGAAGTTCCTGTTAGAAATCAAGCTCCACCCGTCAATTTGTCTTGGTGTGTAACCGACATCTGTGACAGCTACTGTGTACAGCTATCTCCATGTGACTACATTAAATAATTCAGGTTAGTAGTTACTCAGTGACTTGACTAGAGTTAGTCAGTCTAGTTTACTTTACATTGTATTGTGTGGTTTAGTGTTATTCTGCATAATGAAGAAAACACAATGAGGGCCAGAAGGCTCATGGATATGGAGTTTTCCCTATCTCTCTCTCTCATCTTTAAACATGGTATCAGAGCACCCATAAGACTGGGCTCTGTGGAGTAGAGCATTGCAGAAGATGACTTCAAGACTGACCTGAAGGGCTGGAAAAAGAAGAGGACTGACTGTCATTTTTACCATTTGGTCACACAAAGGTATGCATTGTTGAAGGAGACTAGCCATTGATCAAGAGGTTGTTGGTGACCCTGCTAGAGCATTTGAAAGGCCTTATTGAGCCTATGCAAGCCTTGTATAGGCTCATATTAGTCATCGTGTACAGCAGCAACCCTTGCTCATTCTGCGTGAACTGCACCTGTAGGGTAGAATGGACTGCAATGTGTGAAACATCAAATGGGGCACATGAACAAGACCCATAAAGCATGAATGCTCACTCTTGAAGGTACTTGAAGAGTACAAGAAGCAAATGCTTGTGTGGGAGCTCTATTATGAGCTAGAGTAATCAAACATAGACCTGTAATCAATTCTGAACTGCTGTGAAAATGAATGGACAGGATGCATTCGGTCATTATTGACATACAGGAGCTTTGTGTTACACTCAGAAGGCATCATTAAAGGACAAGAATGTGTCAAAGCATGTATACATTGGATCTAATGTCTTGGAGCTGAGATTTTTTGCTCAGAACACTTAGATCTAAAAGCCATTGATAGGCTGGAAACTGTCATTAAATAGTGGACAACAAGCATCACTTTCCACTGAAGCATTACATGCTACCTTGGGCACCCGTCATCTACATGAGGTGACATAAGTATGCTGAGTTCTTAGAGGATCAAAGAGAGCTTTGGATATTACTGAATGCTGAAGTTTTGGAGTTGAAGCAAATGCAAGTTCATCTTCTTGGCTGAATACAGACTGTAAATGCAATGTATGACTTGGCTCATTGAAGGCAGGAAGCCTAGAGTTACCTGCATAGTCATGTATTGACTCTATCACACCGGAGCAAATGTATGACATGATTTGAAGACATTTTGGAGCTGCTTAAAGCTTGTTATGCTGATTTTTGGTTGACTGCAACCTGCAACCAAATTAGTTGACACTTGTACTTGCTGGTTATGCACTGTTTTGTGCTTCTATGCCTATGTATGGCTTGACACATGTACTGGCAGTTATCTGGGAGGTTCTGGGATATGTATGCATGTTGTTTTTGGACTTGAAATTGTTGTTGGTTATACATAGTCTATAGTTTTCAGATTGCATCTTTGGTCCCTGGCAATGAGGTTGCAGGAGTTTAAACTGAAGCAAATACATAGCATATGTATTGACTGTTTTACCTACGGGTTAGACCATTTGTTTTGGGACTTTTTTGGGTTATCAGGGGGCTGAAATACCCTGTTTTTTATTGCAATTAGTTGCAGAAAACTATCATAAACTGTTGTGGACTGAACTTGGTCAGTCATACTTATTGGTTTGCAGGTAGTTAAACATTTGATAGACAATCTATTGCATCATGGCTAATGCACATGGGACTGATAATATCACTTAGATAGTTGGAGAGAATTTAGACAACAAGAACTTTGCATTATGGAAATTTAGAATGAAGAACTTTCTAGTTGGCAGGGGTTATTGGGATCTATGTACAGGAGATGAGGCTACTCCTGAGTTGCCTGCAACGAATCCAACTAATGAACAGAAAAGAGCTCATAGGCTATGGAATGAGAGAGCATGAAAGGTGCTGCATTGGTTTTCTCTATGTATATCTGATGCTATGGTAATTCAAATCACTGGATGTGAGATTCCGAAGGATGCTTGGGACATACTGATGAAAAATTATGGAACCATGACACATGCATGAAAGATCCAATTGAAACAGTAGTTCAACAACATGTCTAGGAATGGCAGGAGCATCCAGGTGTATACCATGGAGATTAAGACCATAGTTGATCAACTTGCTACCATTGGCTCAAGTGTATCAGAAGATGATATGATTGTTGTTGCCTTGAATGGATTAGGGAAAGAGTACAAAGCTTTTGACACATCCATTTCTGTTAGAGAAGAGCCCCCTACCTGGGAAGAGCTAGTTGCTTTGTTGCTGCATGAGCAGGTCAAACTTGGTTTGAATATAGGTTCTAGTGTATCTTAGAGTAGAGACACTGTGTTATACTCTAGCCAGTGTGGCAGAGGATTTAGAGGTCGTGGTTCATTTCGAGGTCGTGGTGACACTCGTAATGCTTATGGATAGCAGCAGCAGCAGGATAATTGGCATGGTGCAAATACACAAGGCCAACGTGGATCTGGCGGGTTTAGAGGTAGGGGGAGATTACCCCGAGGTAGAGGTGGTGGATTTGGTTCATGGTAGTCATCTGATCAGTCCAACAGGGACAAGGATTGCCATTATTGTGGCAGGTATGGGCACATTGCAAAGGATTGCTACAAGAAACATGGAGATATGAAGGCAAAGGGCAGACAACATGCGCATTATGAAGGCAAAGGGCAGACAACATGCGCATTATGCATCTTCTAGTGGTGCTCATGATGAGCAAGTTGATAGACTCTTTGCCATGCAGCATGTATCAAAAAATGCATCGAGTCATAATAGAGATGATAGATGGTACATTGACTCTGGAGCATCAAACCACATGACACCGCATGGAGAGTGGTTTGATGAGATGGTTGCAGGTACACATGGTCATGTATGTACTGGGGATGACACCCAACATGACATAAAGCATAAAGGGATTGTTCCTCTCATGATGCCTGATGGCAAGAAGAAAGGCCTACATGATGCATTACATGTACCGACCATAACAAAGAATCTTTTGTCTGTGGGTCAAATGGCATAACAGAATCTGCAAGTGAGATTTAACAAAGATGGATGTTTCATTGAGGAGTATGGAAATGGCTGCAAGTTAATTGCCAAGGGCAGAAGGGTTGGCAGGATGTTTACATTGGATGCGACCATTTCGGGACTTAAGGAAGCCATGTTTGCTCATGATGAGAGTGCCATTTGGGATGTAGAGATTTGGCACAAGCAGATTGGACATGTCAATGTACAAAAGCTGAAATCTATGCAGCAGAAGGAAGTAGTACTTGGATTACCTAAATTCAAGTATAATGACTTTGGTCATGTATGCCCTGCATGTCAGTTTGGGAAGCAGGCACGGTTTCCTTTCATGAGACATGTAAAAAACAGCACTAGGCCTTTACAGTTGGTGCACTCTGATGTCTAGGGTCCTTCACATAATGCTTCGTTTGGAGGTGCATGGTATTATGTCTCATTTATTGATGATTTCAGTAGGTACACTTGGCTTTATGTTTTGAAGCATAAAGATGATGTGTTTGATGCATTCAAAGACTTCAAGAAGCATGTAGAAAATGAGTTGGACTGCTACATATCCTGTTTGAGATCAGATGGAGGAGGTGAATATGTCTCTAATTACTTTGACAGGTATCTTGCTAAATATGGGATCAGAAGATAGCTTGATTGCAGCTATACACCGTAGCAAAATGGTATTGCAGAGAGGAAAAATAGGGTTCTGATGGAATCAGCTAGAGCTATGCTGAATGAGAAATGTCTGCCAAATGGTTATTGGGCTGAAGCACTGATGATTGCTATCTATGTATTGAATCGAACCCCTACAGCAGGGATCATGATGTCACTCAATATGAGAGGTTGTATGGTCATAAACCTGATATTTCGCACTTGAAGGTATTTGGCAACATTGCACATGTGCATATACTTGATGAAAAGAGGAAGAAATTGGATCCTAAGGCAATGAAGAGTGTGTTTGTGGGATATGCACAGGAACGGAAAGCTTATAAGTGTTATGTACCTTCTATGCATGAGACACTCATAAGCAGAGATGTGGTATTTGATGAGTTAGCATCCTGGTATGGGAATCCTGTTGTGCAGTGCCTGATGGCTCACCCAGTATGAGTCATGCTGAAAATACTCTTGCAGAGAGTACTTCCATGAGTGATCCAACAGGTGATGTATCATCTACAGTGAGTCCTTGGACAGGACAATTGCATAGTCACACTACTGCATCCACTGATACAGATATGTCAGTGAGGGGGAGAACAGATAAGGGAAAAGAAAAGGCTTTTGAAGATGTAACAGGTCCACTCACTGTAGGCTATGAGTCATCTAGTAGTGACAGCTTAGACAGTGAATTGGGGATTTCATCTGTTATGATGCCAGGTGCTAGGCAGAGTCATTATGTGCCGCCTCATGAGAGGCAAGCTCATAGTGAGCCACATCTCAAGAGATCAGAGAGGGTCAGACCACCTATTGATAGATACACTTACACTGGATATTCAGACCATCATTATGCTTATATGACGAAAGTAACAGGTTTTAGAGAACCAAGTAAGTTTGATGAGGCAGTTTTACAGATGAGGATTGGCGTGCTGCTATGGATGAGGAATATTCAACTTTGGCTAAAAATGGCACATGGGATTTGGTACAGTTGCCTGAGGGCAAAATACCTATTGGCTGCAAGTGGGTGTATAAGGTAAAATGTAAATCAGATGGATCATTGGAAAGATACAAGGCCAGGCTAGTTGCAAAAGGGTATGTGCAGCAGTATGGTCTTGATTATGAGGAGACTTTCATCCCTGTAGCAAAGATGGCTACAGTTAGAACTGTGATTGCTTTGGCAGCAGCTAGAGGCTGGAAACTATGGCAGATGGATGTAAAGAATGCCATTCTGAATGGAGAGTTACACGAAGAAGTTTACATGGAACAACCTGAAGGCTATGTGCATCCAAAATTTCTAGCACATGTATGCCGGCTGAAAAAGGCATTATATGGGCTGAAACAGGCACCTAGAGCATGGAATGCTTGCATCAGCAGTTATTTGCAGCAACATGGTTTCTGATTGGGTGATGCTGATCATAGTTTGTTTGTGAAGAAGACAGATCGTGGTTATGTATTCCTAGTTGTCTATGTTGATGACTTAATCATTACAGGAGATGATGAAAGCAAGATTGCTGAAGTAAAGATATGTTTACAAGCTGAGTTTAAGGTCAAGGACCTAGGAGAGCTGAAATATTTTTTGGGGATTGAGGTTGTCTCCACACCTCAAGGCATATGGCTGCTACAGAAGCAGTATGCTCAGGACATGTTACAGGAATATGGTATGGCTGATTGCAAGCCTATGGATACACCTTTAGAGCAGAATGTCAAGCTGCAGATTGATGTTGGGACAGAGATTGAGAATGTTACCATGTACAGATAGATGGTAGGCAGCTTGATCTATCTCAGGATCACTAGACCTGACTTGAGTTATGTTGTGGGGCTAATCAGTCAGTTCATGCAGAAGCCTCGCAAACCACACTTGGATGCAGTCAGGAGAATTCTGAGATATGTAAAGAGTACCACAGATCATGCGCTATTTTATGCATATGGGAAACCCCTTGACTTGATGGGGTATACTAATGCTAACTGGGGTGGTTGCACTTATGACAGGTGGTCAACCAGCGGCTATGCATTTGGATTGGGTAGTAGCATGATTAGTTTTGGCAGAGTAAGAAACAACATACAATTGCACTGTCCAGTACGGAAGCAGAGTATCGTGGTGCGGCCTTAGCGGCCTGTGAAGCTATGTGGTTACAGAAGTTGCTGAATGACTTGGAAATACACTCGAACAGCAAAGTAAGGCTGTACTATGATAATTTAAGTAGTGTCATGTTAGCAAGTAATCCTGCTAATCATGCAAGATCGAAACACATTGAGGTTCACTACCATTTCATCAGGGAAATGGTTTTAGCAGATCAGATTGACTTGGAGCATGTGAAGACTGAAGACCAGGTAGCAGACATCTTTACCAAATCACTTGGTAAAGATAAGTTCATTCACTTTAGACAGCTACTTGGAGTGATGCAGATGGTTTGAGTTTTTGGTTTGAGCTTGAGGGGGAGCGTTAGAAATCAAGCTCCACCTGTCAGTTTGTCTTGGTGTGTAATCGACATCTCTGGAAGCTACTGTGTACAGCTGTCTCCATGTGACTACATTAAATAAGTCGGGTTAGTAGTTAGTCAGTGACTTGACTAGAGTTAGTCAGTCTAGTTTACTTTACATTGTATTATGTGGTTTAGTGTTATTCTGCATAATGAAGAAAACACAATGAGGGCTAGAAGGCTCATGGATATGGAGTTTTCCCTGTCTCTCTCTCTCATCTTTAAATAGTTCCTTCTCAAAAAAATCAAGCCACCTGAATTCGATGGTAAGGGAAGGACCGTCCAAACTGATGCCGAGATCTAGATCGAATCCATAGAGGATTATTTCAAGGCAGCATGTACTGCACTCGCTAACCAAGCTATGCTCGCCAAACTGAAGCTTACCGACGAAGCAAAACTGTGGTGGAAACAATGGTGCAAAGACCAAGGGATCTCGGAAGGGTCAGTTACTTGGGAGAAGCTTAAAAAAGTTGTGTGAGGGAGATATCTTCCACCTGCTTACCACACACAGAAGATGAACAAATTCTATGAGTTGAAGCAGCTTGATCTATCCCTTGATGCATACTATTCAAAATTCGTCTCTCTCTTAAAGTATGCACCCCCAATGGATATGACACAACAGGTGTCAAAGTTCTGTGCTGGGTTGAATCCACCCATAAATACTTGATTGGAATCAATGCGCCCAACAGACTTGCAAGACGCATTACTCCGAGCGAATCCAATCGTCCAAGAGCTTAAATTAGGCAACTATGATGTAGATGACTCACAGGATCAAGACAAGAGGTGCCACAAGTGCGGTGAGATAGGACGCATTCGTAAGAGATGTGCCAACCACCAATGTTTCCACTGCAATGAACTAGGACACATCCAAACAGATTGTCCTGAGTTGAACCCTGAGAATCAGGAACGTGCGGTCAAACGAAGACATCTAAACTGTGCTTTTGGCACACATTATGAACCACATGATGATGAATGCTTGGAGCCTGTTGTAACCTTTGAGGATAACTAGATATCCTAAGAAGATCCTCTTGAGGTAATAAGTCTTGTACTTGGAATAAATCCTATTGAACCCTATGAGTTGTGACAAGTTGTTATTTTAATAATTTGAGTAATCAGAGTAGTGCAACGGAAGCGTGATGGGCCCTAACCCACAGGCTCTAAGGCCCAGTAGTGCTTGTCTCCCCCAGGTCTTTTCGAGATGAGGACATCTTGATTCCTCTAAGGGGGAGAGGATGTGACATTTCTCCTCCCCCTCGTGACCCCCCCGTGGCCCCCCATAGGAACTCACCCCCCTATAATTTTTGACAATTTTTTTTTCTTTCTCTCTCTCCCCCTGCCGTGTGCATGGCGGGGAGAGAGAGAGAGTGTGTGTGTGTGAGATGTGTGGAAGATGGGGGGACATGCAGCCCCCCAAGTGGCGGGTGGCACCGCCTTGCCACCTCCCCCCCTCCACCTATAAATCACCCCCCTGCAGGCGAATGCAGGTGCCCCACTCCTCTGTCGTGCACAACAAGCCCCCTTGACTAACGTGGTCTTACCCCCCTCTGTTGGAAGCTCCGCCTCCCATGACTGACGTAGCAAAGCCCCCCATTGCTGCGAAGAACGCCCCCTGGAGGCAACAATGACTGCGGAAGCCTGGGTAGGTAAACCCCCCATGTGGCCGTCATTTGAAAACCTTCCCATTCATTTCATAGCTGTGCTCCTCCCCCGTGGACAGAGAGAAGTAGGAAGAGAGAGGAAGTGAAGAGGGAGAAGAGGAGGGAGAGGAGAAGGAGAGGAGTGGAGAAGAGAGAGAAGAGGGAGAGAAGAGAAAGAAGAAGGGAGAGGGAGAAGAGAGAGAAGAGGGAGAGAAGAGATAGAAGAAGGGAAGGAGAAGAAAAGAAGGGGAAGAGAAGAGGGAGGAAAGAGATAAGAGGGAGAGAAGAGATAGAAGAGGAGAAGGAGAGAAGGAGTGGAGAAGAGAGAGAAGAGGGAGAGAAGAGAAAGAAGAAGGGAGAGGGAGAAGAGAGAAAAGAGGAAGGAGAGAGAGAAGAAGAAGGGAGAGAAGTGGGAGAAGAGAGAGTAGTAGAAGAAGAGAAGAAGAAGAGAAGGAGAGAGAGAGTAGAGAGATAAGAGGGAAGGAAAAGAGGGAGAAGGAGAGAGAGTAGTGAAATAAGAGGGAAGAAAAAGAAGAAAAGGAGAGAGAGGGAGTAGAGGAAAGGAGAAGAAGAGAACGAGAGGGAGAGAGAATAGGGGAGTAGGAGAAGAAGAAGAAGAGAGTAGGAGGGAAGAAGAAGAAGAGAGAGAGAAAGAAAGAAGGGGAGGAGAAAAAGAAGAAGAAGAGAGAGAAAGAGAGTAACCGCCACAAGTCACCCAATGAACCCCGTCCAACGTCTTTCCCAACCAAACGTATCTACCCAAAACCCGTCAAGCGGACTGCCCAATCTCCGCGAGGCAAATGACTCCCAAGAAGAAAGTCGCGGGAAGCGTAGGCGTCCAAGCCACCGGTAATGTTGGAGGGACGAGAGAAACGACCAATGCAGCACACACGAATTAAGCCCAGGTTTACGCACATGAAATGATAGGTTTTTTCCAATATTTCACATAAAATAATAGGCTTCCACCCAAACTAGTACATGAACAGTGATCTAGGATTCATGGCTCGTGCCCGTGATTACAATAAACACATGAAATGATAGCTCCCGTTTGTAGCATGCAAATGCACAAATGCATGGAAATTTAGGCTTGCATGTACTTAAGCCACACAAATACGTGCATAGTAAGATTAAAAAAGTCATAGACTATATGTGAAGGGAGTTAAGGATCGTAGATTGTGTCAGTTTATTAAATGACCCTTGTGCACGGAAGATGAGTTTGATGGCAAAATTTTGCATAGCATCGCATTAAGAGAGGATGGAAAGAATGTATGACAAGTCTTGCAATATATTTAATGTGTTTTAAAGATTACCAAGTATGTTAAAAGACGTGCAAGGAATCGAGAATTCACAATTTCGAACCCTAGGGTAAAACCCAAGGGGAAGAGGGATTCAAAAGAAGTTGAGTGACTAATACACGTGCTTGTGAGTTGTTTTTAAGGATCTTGTCTTAGATCATTGGAAGTGGATATCCTCCAGGTTTAAGCTAGGCTAGTAAGCTGACTCTAAATGGAATGTTGATCAAGGCTTATGCTTGGTTGTTTTGAAAAGGATATTTCTAAATCCACTGGTTGCCTTGGTAAGAGGAGATCCTACTAAGGACAAGTGGTTTATAAGCAAAGTGATTGCTTAATGTAGAAAATGATATTTTCTTGATTGGAAATGAAAGGGATGTTTCCTTAGTAATTGTTTGTAAGCTGGGTGCTTCAGCTGTGATTGATTCCCTAAAGGAATAACTAAGGAAAGATGGCGCTAGCTACACCCCGCGAACCGCCAAACCCTAACCAAGGGGGTTGTGATTCTGCGTCGAGAATGTGGACCGAACCCGTCGCAAGAGGTCTTTCCGTGGAAATTACTTGGCATAGGAGGATGGTTGGGTGTCAGTGGGGGCTCTGGCCATAAATCCCAATGCCTCCGGGCCCTACACAAGTGTTCTACGTGACTCGAGATGGGATCTCGAGGCCTTGATACTAGTTACAAGGCGGAGTATTGGGAGGATAAACCTTCGGGTTTTATTATCGAGAGATGGAAGGATTTTTTTGCGGAGGTAGAAAGGAACACTTAATTCTCCTGTATGGGCAGGAGGCAAACATTAATCTTAAGATAAGTTAAGGAAATGTTTGATCTTGTTTTATCTTGTCTTCGTGTCAGTGTCCTAAATTATGTAAAGGAACCTGTGACTAATGGGTTAATTAAGGAAGCTGCTTTTATGTGTCAAACATAACGTGGTAGGTAATTAGATAACTAAAACAACCCTTGAGGGAAGTGTGGTGGATGTGACCAATGGGTCTATCCTACGGAAGAGTGGTCTCGGTTAGCCGAGAGCTTTCCTCAAAAGGAAATGTTAACGAGGAATGCTATGGAATGACGGACGATGACCTTAGACAATGTTGGTTAGAATCCTGATTCATACCGTTTTAGGGGACCAAAATGGGACTATGCCCTACCGGCAGAGAGGTCGAGCGATGCATCCCTGTTGTTTCCCATTCTCTTTGAACCAAGTGCAGTATGAGTCTGCTTGGGTCCAGTTGTATCTACACAAAGTGGAGCGGTTGTAGACCAATGCTAGAAGGCTGTTAGGAAGACTCGACTGCTAGGAACCCGGACTTTAGGTCCGATCCTAGTGGGAACGATCATATAAGTTCCATTGTGGGGCAGACTCAAGAGACCCTAGTTGGCAAACCCCGTGTCATTCCTTGGGAGTGTCGGGCAGTGTCTCCTAGATTGATCTCTTGATGGGCTGCTAAGACGTGTCCCGCGATTTGAGGGGCAGGCAAGTTACAAAATCAGCTTTAACCCTAATGTTTCTATGCAAAGTAATTCATCTGGGGCTTGATGCTACCTACCTACTAGGAACTTGACTATTAAGAAAACCTTGATTCAGGTCGATCCTAAGTGGGAACGGTCGAAATGCTTCCCCTTCGTGGCAGACTCCGAAAGACCTAGATCGCAAACCTCGTGACATTCCTTGGGAGTATCGGGCAATGCTTTCTAGACTCTCTTCCCACCGATGGGCTGCTAAGATGTGTCCTACAAGTAGGCAGGGGGACATGTTGCAGTTGGTATCAGAGCAAACCAATGGAATCTAATATTTACAAGGAAACTTAATGAGGAGAAATAGAGCAATGTTGCTATTAAGAACATTTCCTTACTTACTTATGGATGTTGGCTTGCAAAATCGCGAAGCATGGAACAAATTCTTGGTGTTTCAGGTTATGTTTATGACGACAATGCGTGCTTCGGATTATCGATGGAGGCTAGGCATGATGAATATCCTAGACCGTATCTACAATCCTTCACCCTTTTACGTAGAACGGAGATGGATGGGTGAATCATGAATATATTACATAGCGGCCTACCGACTTGCGTACCTTCAGACCAACTTGAAAAGAATTAAGTGGATGGAGGAATTAAAGATCGTGAAGTTGTTCATCTTTATCGAGGCTTATGCAAATGCAACCCTACATGTCGGCGGTCGAAAGGTCAAGCAGAACAAGTATGTGTACGAGGAAGTGACTCGAATAATCCCTGCCGACAGAATCAAGGTGCTGGGATGTTATGAGAGAAACGGGCATCAAAGGAAGGGATACCCTAAGCTTCCTATGACCTATCAATTCCTAAAAATTCATGACCCCTCTCCATATTATTACTCAGTTCCCGTAGCCGAATGTAACACAATCCTATTTTCCCCAAACTGATGTGCCAATCAGCTTGTTCTACCTTCCCAAAATAAATGTACTGGAAAGGGCTATGCCCACATGAATGAATAAGATTTTTTATAATCAGTGTCTGTCATGGCTGTAAGTGTTGGTAAAGGAGTTAAGTGATTAGGTCACTTGGCTAAAAGCTGAACTGGGCATATTAATGTAATGTGAGAAACATTTAGCAAGTTTTAACATAGAGAATCTGATTGCCCAGGTGCAACCTCAAGTGCAGATTCCTAGTCCGACCCATGCACTAAATACAACTGTAATTCAAGAGAAGAAGTTCCTTCTCAAACAAATCAAGCCACCTGAATACGATGGCAAGGGAAGGACCGCCCAAACTGACGTCGAGGTCTGGATCGAATCCATGGAGGATTACTTCGAAGCAGCAGTGTACTGCACCTGCCAACCAAGCTATGCTCACCAAATTGAAGCTTACCGGCGAAGCAAGACTGTGGTGGAAATAATGGTGCAGAGACCAAGGGATCTCAGAAGGATCAGTTACGTGGGAGAAGCTTAAAAGAACTGTGCGAGGGAGATATCTGCCACCTGCCTACCGCACCTAGAAGATGAACGAATTCTACAAATTAAAGTAGCTTGGACTATCCTTGGATGCATACTATTCAAAGTTCGTCTCTCTCTTAAAGTACGCGCCACAAATGGATATGACACAACAGGTGTCAAAGTTTTGTGCCGTGTTAAACCCACCCATAAACACCTGCTTGGAATCAATGCGCCCAATAGATCTACAAGATGTGCTCATTCGAGCTGTACCGATAATATAGGAGCTGCAGACCAAGCCAAGGAATAACAGGACTTGGTCTTACAAGGAGCAGAACAAGGGAATGCTTAGGTCTTAGACCAAGAGAGCGCAGGGCCAAAACTAGGGACAAAGGAAGAAAGCTAGGGCGAACGTTGTTAACAATTTTGTTCCTTCACAAGGTAATGGCCAAAATCCCCGTTGCTTCCATTGCAACGAGCCTGGTAGAGCTGCCCATGGACAAGGAGCCACCGTCAGGGCCAGAGGGAGAACCTCCAGTGTTGCCAACAAGGAGCTAGATGATGAAGAAGATCCATCCATGGAAGCTGACATTGAGAGGGCAACGGTTCATGCCACTCTTCACAAGAAAGGCCCAAATCGCCAATTCTCGGTGATTCAAACCCCTTCGGATTACCAAGGTAAAAGCTTCAAAACCTTGATTGATTGTGGTAGTATACATTCCTTCATTTCACCAGTCTATGCAAGAAGATTAGGAATAGCCACAAAAGATGGACCTACCTTACTTGTGGAATTAGCAAATGGTCGAGAGGTCTCTTACTAAGGTGAAATTCCTACTGGGTGGAGAGTCGACTTCGGTCAGATTCAGGGTAATGAAACTAGGTGTCCATGAGTGTTTGCTCGGAATGGATTGGGTAATACCCAATGATGCCCACATTCACTGTTGAAAGGGCCAAGTCTCCTTTCGAAATTATGAAGGGGAACTAGTTACAACTCAAGGAGAGGCTGGGAAGCCAAAAATTCAACTGGCCAAAGCAACACGGATAATAAAAGGAGTTAGAAAGGGGCTACCTGTCTATTTGATTAAGCTAAATAAGCTAGATCAGAATCAGGAATCTAGGGAAGAACCTTCATGGTTAAAGGAATACGCAAATGTATTTCCTGAAGAGCTGACGGAACTTCCTCTTCAAAGGGAAGTCAATCACGAAATCAAGCTAGCGCTAGGAGCTGCACCAATCGCAAAGAGACCATATAGGATGTCCATCCCGAAAGCGATTGAGCTGAAAGAGCAACTCAAGCAACTGTTAGACCAAGGCTACATCAGTCCTAGCAGTTCGCCATGGGGAGCTCTAGTGCTATTCCAGAAGAAGAAAGATGGAATGCTTCGGCTATGCATTGACTACAGAGAATTGAATCAATCGACCATTAAAAACAAATACCCCATTCCAGGAATAGATGAACTTCTTGACCATCTTTAAGGTGCGAAGATCTTCTCTAAGATAGATCTTAGGTATGGATATTATCAGATAAGAATCAAGGAAGAAGATATCCCAAAGATGACATTCAGTACAAGGTATGGACACTTTGAATTCCTGGTCATGTCATTCGGGCTAACAAATGCTCCTGCTACCTTCAACAGGTTAATGCAGGATATATTTAGGCCCTATCTTGATGACTTCATGCTCGTCTTCTTTGACGTTACCCTATTCTACTCCAAACATGAAGAAGATCATGAACCCCAGCTTGTCCTTGAAACAATGAGGGCACACAAGCTTTATGCCAAGAAGAAGAAGTGTGCATTTTTCAAGCAATAGATGGAATATCTAGGATTCATTGTATCAGTGGAAGGAATTTCAGTAGATCTGGCCAAGGTCAGAGACATTCTGGAGTGGCCAACACCAACTTCTATCAAAGAGATACATAGTTTTCTTGGATTGGCAGGATGGTACAGGGTCTTTATAAAAAACTATGCTTTGATTGCAGCACCTCTGACTGATCTACTAAAGAAGCAAGTATCAATTGTATGGTCACCTGCTGAACAGTCTAGCTTTGACAAACTAAAGCAAAGCTTGGTATTAGCACCCATCCTGAAACTTCCTGATCTTAGTGAGAAGTTTGAAGTGATAACTGATGCTAGCACACTTGCCTTAGGATGTGTGCTCATGCAAGAAGGTCATCTCGTAGCATACTCTTCAAGGAAACTGAAGAGCCATGAAAGGAACTATGCTACCCATGATCTGGAGCTGTTGGCTATCATCCATGCTCTCAAACTTTGGAGACACTACTTGCTAGGTAACAAGTTCACCTTAGTGATGGACCACAAAAGTCTTAAATGGATTTTCACCTAGAATGAGCTCAATATGAGGCAACAACGATGGATTGAAGTACTGGAAGAGTATGACTTTGAAATCAAATATCGGCATGGAAAGGAAAATGTAGTTGCCGATGCACTCAGTCGCAAGGCATTTCTGAATTATCTGATTTTGCAAGATCCATCAACAACAAGATCTGTAGCCACAAAGGTATCCATGCCAAACAACCCAATTCTTGAGCTAGCTAGAGAAGGCATGTCATGACCCAACCTATCAGAAATTGCTAAGGGAGATCCCCATCAAAGTTCAAGACCCGAAGCTACAAACAAAGTATCAAGAATTCTCTATCAATAGTGGACTTGCCTACTTTAGGACAAGATAATGTATTCCGGCAAGCCAATCACTCAAGCGAAAGATACTTTGGGAGGCCCATGACTCCCCTTTCTTAGGTCATCCTAGCTATGCCAAGACTCTTAATGCAGTCAGGAAGAGCTATTATTGGGATAGACTCAAAGGTGACGTTCTCAAATATGTCACGGAGTGTTTGTCTTGTCAACGCATTAAGGCTGAACATGTCAAAATGCCAGGGAAATTGCAACCACTTGACATTACCCAAATGAAATGGGAATTCATTAGTATGGACTTTGTTGTTGGCCTGCCCCAAGTTCAAGGAGGATACAACTCCATTATGGTCATGGTAGATATGCTCACCAAGGTTGCACATCTTATCCCTGTGAAGACAAACTATAAAGCCTCAGACATTGCAAGGTTATTCATCAAGGAAATATTCAAACTGCATGGGTTGCCCAGAAAAATCATTAGTGATCGTGACTCTCTTTTTACTTCACACTTCTGGAGGGCTATCTTCGAGGCCATTGGGACTCAACTCTGTTTCAGTACAACGTATCATCCCCAAACTGATGGTCAAACAAAACGAGTCAACCAAGTCATTGAAGATATGCTTAGGGCACACTGTTGTCGCAAACCCAAAAAGTGGATTCAATATTTGCCACTGGTTGAGTTTGCCTACAATGCTTCTTACCAACAAAGCATTTAGATGACCCCTTTTCAAGCATTGTATGGGCACGATTGTCGTACTCCTTTGAGGTTTTTGGATCCAACCTTGAGGGTTGAAGCTTCAAAGCAGATGCTGAAAGACAAGGATGACCAAATCAAATCAATAAGATAGGACATCCAAGCCGCCAAGGACAGACAGAAGGCTTATGCGGACCTGAAATGGCAAGACAGATCCTTCGTTGAAGGTGATATGGTCTTTATTCGCGTACGTCCATAGAAGAGCTCCCTATCCTTGGGTGAATGGAAAAAGCTAGGTCCAAGGTATTGTGGACCCTACAAGGTTCTCAAGTGCCTAGGGCCTAATGCTTACAGACTGCAACTCCCTGAAAACCTAAAAGTTCATAATGTATTCCATATTAGTCTATTGAAAAAGTATGTGCCTAACCCTAGTCACGTGCTTGATGTTCAACAAGTTGTAATGCCGAGCCAAGGAGTCCTTGAGCTATGGCCTGACAAGATCTTAGACGTTAGAGAGAGGCATTTGAGATCCAGGACCTTGAGAGAATACCTCATCGAGTGGAAAGATTACCCCAAAGAAGATTCCACTTGGACGGATGAAAGTACTCTCAACCAACAATACCCCCAGATCTTCTCGAGATGAGGACATCTCGATTCCTCTAAGGGGGAGAGAATGTAATATTTCCGCAATGAATTATTAACGACTCTAGACCTCATGCAAAAGTGATTCAAAGTAACCTCCCGCAACAGAAAAACCTTGGGCTAAGTGCTCCCTCCGCGTGCATCAACAAACACCAGCTAAGAAATAGTCATCCATTGATTCAATCCATATCTCTACCTCTACTGCAATGTCTATCCCTTCTCCATCAAACTCGGGTGCCTCAATTTGCTTGAGAAGGAATTTCTTCTCTTGCATGTCAACATTTGTGGGTGCAGAAGGTGCCTAACAATTAAGCCATACTGCTTAGATTATTTTGTTTAGGATGTGTCTACAAACCATACATTAATCAATCACGTATCATTACAAAATTTCGCTCTGATACCAACTGTGAGGTGCCCGCCCATCAGTTGTCTAGGCACACATTTAGTGGTCTAACGAGAAACAAATTTAAGCGTCGCTGCCCGGCACTCCCAGGGAATGTTCCGAGTTTTGTCACCTAGGGTTTCCCGAATCCGCCTTGCAACGGAACATTCACGACCGAACCCACTAGGATCGACCTAAAATTCGGGTTCCTAGTTGTCAAGGTCTCCTATTAGCATTCTAGCATCGGGTTTTGGACATCCTACTTTACGCAGAGATACCCAATCCGAAGCAGATCCATGCCGCACTTGGTTCAAAGAGAATGGGAAATGAGAGGGATGCGTTGCTCAACCTCTCTGCCCATAGGGCATAGTCCCATTCCGGTCCCCTAAAATGGCATGAATCGAGGTTCTATCCTAACAATTTCTAAGGTCGAACACGGTAAACCTTGTGAGAAGCCTCCCAGTTCTCTGGGACCACCCTGCGTAGGACGGACCCGTTGGGGGTTCCGTCCACCCGCTTCCCTTAATAGCTTTAGTTTTCTAATTAGGTCCTACCACATTTATGTGTGACACTTAAAATTAGCTTCATTAATTAAGCCTTTTAAGGAACAGGGTTCGTTCGCATAACTTATAGCACAGACACAAAAACAGAGCAAATCAGTCTATTGACAAACAAGTTCAAACAAGTTCCTTAACTTATCTTCAAGTTAATCTTTGTCTCCCGCCCATACAGGAAAAATTATGTTTCACTTCTGTCCAACAGAAGTATCCCTTCTGCCCTGCAGAAGTAACTGGTCCAATTCACATGGCACCATAAACTCAATCCTTTATCTAGAATAGGATCTCCCAACATGCCCAGATGTTGGGGGCCACAGAGGTCTTCAACTCCATTCTAGACCTAGCAAGGGATGTCCAGAGCTCCAACTGACCTGCAAGCTATCTAGGACATCATTCCCATGGTTGGCCTTTTCACCACTCGACCTTCGGCCCATGAATCGAGCAGTGCCCTCTCAGGTTAATACGTGGTGCGACCATGGAGGTGATCCACCCGTACAATATATCCTTCCTTAATTAAATCCTTTAAGAATCAAGCACAAACAAGGCATTCAACCTAATATCATTTTCCAAGAAAACATTCCTTTATTTCCATTGCGACTTGTCCCTCATCACAGACCCTTGCCATGCATTTATCATAAATCACAAGCACTTGGAATAATCATCCAAACCACAACTAACAACCAGTTGAATGTAAAAACATTTAGGATGTTGTTCGATCAATCAACAAAACCAATTGTATTCTTTCCAACCAATGCAAGAATAGACGATATAACATTTCCATCGTATATTTGCTCTCTCCCTTGGGATCTAAGAGTAATACCATGCAAACATGTTCTTAACACTTCCTTCCTTCGGCTAGGGCATATGTTAAGGGTTCAAACACTATTCATGATGTAAGTTCTATAGGTCACTTACCTTGATTGATAACCCAACCCTGAATTTGGATTGGCAAAAGTCATCCTTATCCAACGGATCTCAAGACATCCTAGTTTTAACCCTTATGATCAATTTCTTGTACTAGCTCTTAGTCAAGTCATGAGGCAACTAGAAAATTATCCTCATATATCAAACATGTTATAGGCATAACGTGTGAATACTTGATAAGATAAGTGCGAGATGATCTCAAGTAATTAGACTCCAACATGCCTTGCATTGAGCTAGAATCTAGTTTTTCTTAATATTTGGGCTCTTAGCTAAGTACTTTTGAAGTATCTAAACTTTAAACTAGTACTTCTCTATTCATGATTCTTAATGTCATATTATTTTAGCAATTATGCTATTTATAACCCTTGACTATACTTTAATCTAGCACTTGTATGCCCAATCTTTTAATGTTGTTCTTTTGACGACTATGCCATTCATAATGCTTGACTAATTCTTTCTTGTAATTGCTCTACTAGCAAATAAGTCATATGTAACTAGGTGCAATTATCTTCCCTTGATATATGCACTTCACAAACTCCATCTTCCGAGTAGGTGAGATGAAATTTATCCTTTCCCATGACCTGTTCTCGTGCAATAGTATGGAGCCTAACGTATCTCATACGAGAATCAAAGCAAGCATCTATCAATTTGAAAATACATTACTTACGACCGGAACCGCAGTTGGATTGATAGTGATGCCTTTGCCCGAAGCCTTATTGCTAGTTGCAAGATTGTCATCCGCACGTGACATTCTTCGCTTGGAGGCCATCGTCCGCAAATAGACTCAAGAGATTAAGAAGGTGGAATAGATTCAAGATGGGAGAGCGTAAGAGAAGATGGTTAAGTCGAGGATCGAGATAGAGGGAATTGAGCTAATTCTCTTTCTTGCAGCCTCTCGAGGTGACTCTTCTCTCTCTCTCCCTCTCTCAAGCTCTCTTTCAAGCTCTTCCTCACAATCTCTTGGGGAGTATCCTCCTCTCTACCTCTCTCTCGCAGCCTCTCGGGGTCTCCTTATGATATTTTATGCCTCTCCCATGCCTCATATTTATAGTGAATTAGAGAAGAGGGCTTGTGGTTGAGAAGTAGAGCTCTTTGTGGAGGGGGATCTTGGAAAGATCAGTGATCTGATGCTCAGATCATAAATCTGATGGTTCCATTGGCTCCGAAAGGGGGGTAAAACTCCAAGACACTTGATTAGAAAGCTCTCAGTTCACTCCTTCTTCTGTTCTCTGTTCAAAGTGCTGTCTACTGCTTGTAAACTGCATCGCAGCGTGCGCGATTTCGCCAGTCACTTTTCTTTATTTTTCTTTTTATAAAATATTCAAACTAACTAAAATATCACTTGTCTTTTCTTTTAAATGACATCCAGTTCTAAAATCTCCATATCTTTTTTTAGGATAATATCTAAAATATCTAAAATATACTAGTTTTGCCCAAAATCTAATATTTTTGGACCATCTAAACTATACACATTATCCTAGTGATTAATATAACTCATAAGTTTCGTTCACGTTGTAATTTACGTGAAGGGTGACTACGGTCCTTGCCAATTCGAGAAAAATATCGAATTTACGACTCTTGATTTTCCTAAATAAAATATTTTAAATTAAATAAAAATTATTATTATTTAATGTTAGTTAGCTTTTACCTTAGTTAGTCTTTAGTTAGTAATTTTACTAACTTATGAATTGACTAACTAACTTTCAAACTAACCAACTAACTTTTATTGTGCGGAGATATTACAGTAGTGATAGGCAATTAAAAAGCTAATGCTATTACTTTGTATGCCTAGTTGCTACAAAGAGAGAGAGAGAGAGAGAGAGAGAGAGAGAGAGAGAGAGAGAGAGAGAGGAAGAAGAAGAAGAAGAAGAAGAAGAAGAAGAAGAAGAAGAAGAGGAGGAGGAGAGAGAGGGAGGAGGAGGAGGAGGAGGAGGAGGAAAAGGGAAGAGGAGAAGGATGGAAGAGAGAAGAAGAAGTGAAAGGAGAAAGGAAGGGAATAAGAAAGGAGGAGAGAGAAATAAGTGAAGGGTGAGTAGAAGAGAAGAAGAGGAGAAAGGAAGGAGAGTAGAAGAGAGGTAGAGAAGAAGAGGAGGAGGGAAGTAGAAGAGGTGAGGAGGAGGAGAGAAGGAAGGGAGTTTAATAGGCAAAGAAGGATAGAGGGAAGGAAGTTTAAAAAGAGAGGGGAGGTGAGAACAAAGAAAGACACCCCTGAGTCACGAGAGGAATATCACTCTGACATTTTGACAAGTCCTTCCTCCTTAGTGAGATTGTGATTCCACAAGGAACCACAAAACCCATTTCAAGCTCAAGTCAAGCTAGTGTCATGGATGTCTTCTTGCAAATGGCCCCCAAGAGGAGATATTCTAGAGTGAGGAACACGGGAGCTACTAACGCGGTCATAAACGTGGTCAATACGCCACCTCACACAGCACAAGATCAGGTTCCTTCATAAAGTATGCTTGTTAAATTCATGGTTAGAAACATAGAAATAGAACACGTTACGGATTATTAAGTCAAAATTGTATAATTTGAATCTAGGATAAATTGTATAATATCGCATTGAACAATTATCTTAAGATCCTTATAGACAAATAGTTGCATCAAGAATAAAGCTCTTTTTGTATTTATAAATCATGTTAAAAATCATGGAAAGCTGAAACTAGCATTAAGATTAATTCCTTTACATGTATAAATAATGGAAAAATAAAAAGTTGCATTGAGATTTTTTTTTTGCATGAAAACATAAAAAAGAGAAAAGTTTCATTGAGAAAAAAATATTTTTACGTTTATAAAATTATGTGAATCCATTGTTTGTGTGTTGTGATTATAATTTACATAAACAAACACTGTGATTTAAAAAATTAATTAATGAAGTAAATTTTATGTGTGCAGCTTAAATGTGTTAGGTAAGTAGATAACTAAAACTACTCAACTGAGGAAAGTGAGAGAGCGGGATCCCTAATGGATCCGGTCTAAGGCAAGGTGGCCTCGATAAGCTGAGAGCTTCTCACAGATTCATTACAATAGAATATAGAAGAATTTGACTTGTTTTCATACTCCCCCTCGTTTCTCACTCTCCTTGAACCAAGTGCGATTTGAGTTGACTTCGGTTCATTAATTTAGCAAAAGCAGTTACTCGAAGACTGACACTAATTAATTCCAAATAGAAGGCTTTAGTTTACATACAAAATGGAAAATTCAGATTGATTCTTGTGGAAACGGCCAAGACCTTCCATTGCGAAGTAGACCCGAGAGAGTCTAGACAACAAACCTCGTGTTATTCGAAAGAGTACCGAGTGGCGTTACCTAGGAAGAATAATCTCAAAGGACCACTAAATTGTACCACCAAGGATGTCTCAAGCGAGCACATCACACAAGGTATCAGAGCAAAGAGAATAAAACTAACGTATAGGAAGATTTATTTGTAACCTTGTTAAAAGAACATTTGATGCAATAATGACTCACTCAAACAAATCGGTGGGATCTCTTTCAAAACCATGAAGATTGGGGAAAAAATTTGGTATTCCAGGAAATGTTTACCTTAGCGATTCATTCCCTTGACTTTGGTTGGTGAGATCGCTTCATGAGGATCTTAGAGCGTATATACAATCCTTCAACACTCTACCAAAAGTGTCGATGGACGAAAGCAGGGTCTATTGCTTCATCAATGCTGATCGACTTGCCTATCTTCAAAAAAATCTTAAGAGAATCAAATAGATGGAGAACCTTAAACTGGTCAAGCTATTCATCTTTGAAGAATCACATCTAAATCCCATCCTCAACATAGATAGACAATGAGTTCACCAAAACCGTTATCTCTATGACCAAGTGCTCCAAATTTTCTTGGTCAAGCATGTTGCCTACACAATTATTGTAAAGATGATTTCCTGAATCTTTCCCACAAGTACAACATCTTGATAATATTTTACAAACCCAACTTACAAAACCATTGATGTATCTAAATTTCATAATTAGAATCATTGTAACCCAAAAGGTTTTACTAGCTTGATTTTGACTATCTACTCAGTGTAATAAAGAGATCTAGTTAGCCTTGTCACAAACCGTGAATAATAAAAGATTCTCAAATTTTTGTAAGATTATGTACTTTATACTAACTGTATGTTATAAACATAAGATTCGTAGGCTTAAGTGTTGAAACCTTACAGAGATGCAAGTATTGTAAGCACTCAAGATGTACAAGTATTCTTGCAAATGTTAACAAAATCAAGGTATTACATCTTCCATGTCTATGATTACCCCATCCAAAGTACAAGAGAAAAAATTCATTCTCAAATAGATCAAACTGCTCGAGTTTGATGGTAAAGGAAAGGACATTGAATCATAAGCAAAAATTTGGATTTAGTTTATGGAGGACTAATTCCTATTCGAGGAATTGCTCCTCCAAATCAAGAAATGATATCTAAACTAACATTGACAGGCAAAACCCGAATTTGGTGGAAGCAATGGTGGAAGGGCCAAGGGGTTCCATAAGTGACCATTACTTGGGAGTTGAAGAAAGCTGTACACGGATGCTACCTCCCACCAACCTATGGTACACTGAAAATGAATGAATTCTTTAGCTTGAAGCAATTTGGGTTAACCTTGGAGGCTTATTATTCTAGATTGTGCCTCTTTTGAAGTATGCCCAACCCATGGATATCATGCAACATGTGTCAAAGTTTTGTCATGGGCTAAACTCTCCATTGGACACTCACCTTCTTAAAGCAATGCGCCCATCTAACCTACAAGATACATTAATTCCAGCAAGGCCCATTATACAAGAACTACAATCAACATCTAAGAGTAGCAGATTTTGGAGACAAAGTTCTCCATACAAAGGGCTGCAAGGATATATCTAGAGGATCCAAGGACAATACCAAACTGGGCAAAGGAAGAATACTAAGACAAGTGCAATTGAAAACTTCATACTTATTGTTGGCAACAAGGATCACCGCCAAGACCCACACATCGCTTATTGTTTCAAGTGTTCCAAGCCGAGCACTAATGGCTACCTCTCACATAGCTGACGTGCCATCCATCTCTATGAGTGGAGTGAGCTTACCTCCATGCCCGATCAAGTTGCTCCTCTCATGAGCATCTCCGGTAGCTCCATGATAAGTGCAAGCTTCAAACAAGCTCCATCCTCAAGCTCCATACTCCAAGCTCCATTGCCGTGAGTAAGAGAAGAGAAGCGAAGAGAAGAGAAGAAGAGAGGAGAAGATGGAGAGCTTCTCCAACACGGTCCCTCACCCTCACCCTCACACACTCACTCCCTCACACTCTCACACTCCCTCTCTCAAGCACAAGCTCAAGCAAGCAAGAACAAGAAGAAGAAGGAAAAGAAGAGAGCCACTTTTGGCCACACACAAGAATGAGCTTCTCATTCACTTTTCAACTTTATATACAAAACCCTAAATCCCTTTTGGGTGGTCATCCCCTTGTCCTCTTTTTTACATGGTCGGCCATGGCCTAGAGGCCCTTTTTTCCATTGTCCTCCTATCTTCCTAGCTTCCTTTCTACTTCCCATCTACCTTTACAATTTTCACGGGTGAGAGCTCGGCACTCTTAAAATAAATCATGATGTGCCTTGCGCTCTTTCACAAAAGTATTGACTTGTGCTTTTTCTTGTGCACCTTTCTCCTTGGTTTAGGAGTTTTTTGCACTTCTTGTGTTTCCAAATTCTTCATGGCATGCCTTCGTCCTCCTTTTTACTTTTGCCTTGGCCTTGTCTTCTGCTTTAGATTTTCTAGATTTTCTAACTTGTTTGTTTGAGTGTTAACATTAACCCCCTCCTAGATGAGTGCCAGTCCCATGGCACTCACCGTCATAGGTAGGAGGCTTTGGCATGCACCGAAGACGTGGGTGGGAGGTACTAATGGGTTTGTCATGGAGGAGTTTGGTGGTGTGGATGAAGGTGGTTGGTTGCTCTTTGTTGGCTTGATTGGCTGGTGATAGGCTTGTTGAAGTTGGTGATAGGGCTAGTTTTTGTTGGGAGTTGATGTTTTGGGGATTTTGCGACAACGATTCTTTGGTGGGCTTGCAGGATGATAAAGGATAATAATTCAGAGTTGAGTGTTGATGACAAGCTGACGATACTTTCGTTGGAGTTTTCAATAGCTACACAATTGAAAACCTCTCATATGTGGTCTCCCCCTGGGGGTAGTGCTAGCCTTCTTATCGTGCACAAAACATAGTTTGATTAGTTTGGGAGATAGGTCGACGAACTCTAGGCGATTTGAGAGTAATGTCCTGCACTTGAGGACCCAAAGTGTGTATAGATTATGGTGCAGTTATTATGTGAGTGCACATGCATGCTTAGATATTACCTAGTTAGAAGATTGTTGGTCTGGTTCCTCGTAGCAATGTGTGGATAAAGCAAGGGTTCAATGGGGTGGAAAATTTTGTCGATGTTGAGGAGAAGTACACTCAAAGGCTTCTTGAGACATCATTTGTGATATTGACAACACGATGTAGCATAATTGAGCTCATTGCCGCCTTAGATTTTGGTAGTTGCTGGCTACTTGTAGTGGTTGAAGGGTACAATGTACATTCAATGGTCTTTCATGCCTTGCTTACCAATGTTGATTGCAATGGCAATGAGATGGAGTGCAAAAAAGAATTGTGTAAATGGTTCAGGGTGACAGTTCTAACCATAGGCAAGACAAGCTCCCTACATATGTCATGCCCTTGATGTGCCCTGAACAATTGTGGGGGATGTGTAAAAGGGCTAGGGGATTAGGGATGGAGCCATCCGACAATGGTCACTGGATGTACCTAATTTGAGGACCCCTAGGTGCTGTGTTGTGATCGTGGGTGCCTTTTTTTTCTTTTCTTTTCTTTTTCTCTTTTTTTTGGGGATAAAATGAATACAATTGTTGCAATGCATTGAGGCTATTAGCCGTTCATTTGAATTGGGAAATGTAAAGATCCAAAGGCTGTGAAAAATGGATATTACAAAGATGATTGTGTTACTAGCCTCGATGTTAGAGGAACAGTTGTTGAGATGGAGAGATACAATTGAGATTTTGCAAACCTCTTTGTAACATGTGAGAAATTGATACAATTGAGGTAGCAACTGCAATGAGCTATGTATGGACAAGGGATAGAGCATCTGGTGAATTACTTCTTGGTGACAAAGAAACATTTTTCATTGTTGAGAGCATGGCTCCTACCCGGATGTTGGTTTTGGCCAAGAAAGAAAGAGTAGCCAATGACTCTGCTTTGGGCCCGTGTCTGCCCCGAAGTGGAAGTATCCGGCCGTTCCCACTTAGGACCGACCTAAAGTCAGGGTTTCTTTCCTATTAGCCAAGTCTCTAGGAAGTAGCTAGTGTCGAGCTCGAGATGACCCACTTTGAGTAGGAACAACAGAGTCAAAGCAGATTTATGCTGCACTTGGTTCATAGAGAATGGGAAACGAGAGGGATGCACCGCTCAACCTCTTTACCTGTAGGGCATAGTCCCATTCCGGTCCCCTAAAACGGTATGAATCGAGTTTCAACTTAACAATACCTAAAGTCATCCGATGGAAAATCCTTGTGAGAAGCCTCCCAGTTCTCTGGGACCACCCAGCCCCCATAGGATGGACCTGTCGAGGGGTTCCATCCACCCGCTTCCCTTGATAGCTTTAGTTGTCTAATTAGGTCCTACCACATTTATGTGCAACATTTAAAATCAGCTTCATTAATTAAGCCTTTTAGGGCACAAAGTTTGTTCACGTAATTTACAACACATGCACAAAAACAAAACAAGCAGTCCTTTTATCAAACAAGTTCCTTAACTTATCTTTAAGTTAATCTTTGTCTCCTGCCCATACAGGAGAATTATGTATCCCTTCTATCCAATAGAAGTACCCTGTCCAAATCTCATGGCACCGAAATTTCCATCCTTTATCTAGAATAGGATCTTCCAACGTCCCAGACATTGGGCTCACGGGGATCTCCAACTCCATTCTAGACAGGCAAGGGGTGTCTAGAGCTCCACCTGACCCAGAAGCGGTCTAGGAGTGAGATGCCATTTCCGTGGTTGGCCTTTTCACCACTCGACTACCATCGGCCTGTGAATCGAGCAGTGCCCTCTCGGGATAATTCACGATGTGATCTTGGAGATGATCCATACGTGCAAAATATCATTCCTTAATTAATCCAATTAAAATACAATTAAAGCAATCGGCCCTAATATCATATTCTAGAAAAACATTCCTTTATTTCCATGGCAACTTGTCATTACAGACCCCTGCCATGCATTTTCCATCAACATAAGCCTTGGAATATTTATCCAAATCACAATGCAACAATCCCTTGATTGAAAGAAAAACATTTAGGGTGTTGTTCAATCAACCAACAAAACTAATTGTATTTTTTCCATACAATACAATAATAGATACGACAATAATTCCATCGCATATTCGCTCTCCCCCTTGGGGCCAAAGAGTAGAATTTACTTAATATTCCCTCCTTTAGCCTAAGGCATATGCTAAAGGTTCCAATACTATACATGATGTAAGTCCTATCATTCCAATACAAATTAATCAATCTAGCAAGAGCATTTATGCCTCTTCTCTAAGTGACAATCTTTTAGCATTTTCCTACCATGCAACATTTTTTATTGGCTTTATCTTCCTTTCTCCTAAGGCAAGGAGTCGCATGTCATCGATGTAAAGTTTACATAATCTCTCCCATGTATGTACCGTGTATATGCATTTGTGAACTTTAAACAATATTATCCTCGGTAAAGATTAATCAAAGACTCATCGATGCTCAATACTTTAGTGTCCCATATGTTGCTTATGCTATGCATGGATTCATCACATAGCCACTAGGTGCAATTTAACTCCCTTTGATACAAGCACTTCACAAACTTCATCTTTGAATATTTGAGATGCAATTTATCCTGACCTATTCTAGCACCACAAGGTACGGAGCCTAATGCATCTCTTGCGAGCATTAAAAAAAGCATCTATCAATTTGAAAATACATTACTTACGACCGGTACCGCAATTGGATTGACAGTGATGCCTTCGCTCGAAGCTCTGTTGGCTGGTTGTAGGATTGTCATCTGCACGCGACATTCTTCGCTTGGAGGCCATCGTCTGCAAGTAGACTCAAGAGATTAAGAAGGTGGAATAGATTCAAGATGGGAGAGCGTAAGAGAAGATGGTTAAATCGAGGATCAAGATAGAGGGAAATTGTGCAGCCTCTCGAGGTAACTCTTCTCTCTCTCTCTCTCTCTCTCTCAAGCTCTCTCTCACAATCTCTTGGAGGGGTATAATCTCTCTCTCCCTCTCTCTTGCAACCTTTCAAGGTCTCCTTATGCTCCCTTGTGCCTTTCCATGCCTCATATTTATAATGAGTTAGAGAGGAGGGGATAAGTCTGAGAACAAGAGTGGAGGGGCTCTTGGAAGACTCAGTGATCTAATTCTCAAATCATAAATCTGATGGTTGAATTGGCTCCAAAAGGGGGGTAAAACTACAAGACACTTGCTAAGAAAGCTCTTGGTTCACTCCTTTTCTCTGTTCGAAGTGGTGTCTACTGCCTGTAGATTGCGATCGCGGTGCGCCCAAATTTGCCAGTCACTTTTCTTTATTTCTCTTTTTATAAAATCTCCAAAACTAACTAAAACATCACTTGTCTTTTCTTTTAAATGACTTTTAGTTCTATCTTTTTAGGATAATATCTAAAATATAATAGTTTTTTTTCCCCCAAGAATCTAATATTTTTGGACCATTCAAACTATACACATTAATACTAGTGATTAATATGACTCATAAGTCCCGTTCACATTGTACTTTTCCTGAAGGGTGGCTACGGTCCTTATCAATCTGAGAAAAATGTCAGATTTATAACTCTCAATTTTTTAAAAATATATTTTTAATTGAATGAAAATTATTAGCTATTAATGCTAGTCAGTTTTTACCTTAGTTAGTCTTTAGTTAGTAATCTTACTAACTTATTAATTGACTAACTAACTTTCGAACTAACCAACTAACTTCTATTGCGTGGAAATATTACAATGTGTACTTTCTACAGGGTTGATTTTCTCTTCTAGCAGGGCTTCCATCATCATGGCTCTTTGCTCTTGGTATTTCTGTCACTTTCTCCATAATGATTCTTTGTGGGGTTGGTGGTCTTGTGATGACTACTCCATACGAGTTAGCTCTGAATGTCAATCATTATAGTTTAGGGCAAGGAAAAGAATGATCTCTAAGTTGCATAAAAGCAGAAGGTCCATGGTTTGAAGTTGCATACTCGCATGGAATGATGCATCTCACCGATCTTCCAGTTACTTACATCTTTTAGGGGAAAGTACTTGCAAATTTAGAAGAATGTATTTGTATCTTTAATACAAGATCATCTTAAATCATGGGTTGGTTAGAGCAACTAAGTAATACGCATGAAAATCATAAAGGTACGATTTGATCGCAAATAACGATCACCTCAAAGTGCTAGGTAGGGTTAAGTTACGTTAAAATTCTACCTAGTATCGCACTTGGATTGGTGACTTAGTATTTCCAATCCTAAAGGTCCTACCCACATTCACGGAATGTTAGGGTTAGCTAAACGCCCATGCAAGAATGATCTAGGGTTCTCACCCTAAGGATCAATTGACCAAATACTAGACTTCCGTATGAATTTAGGAACCCTAAGACCAAAGTGTTATCGGCCTAGTAGGGTTAGGGTTCGATTGGGTCAATAGGACTCCCAAACCTACATCTTGGTCAAAGGTATTCTTGACCAAGGAATATCGTGTGATGGGAGAAATAATCCCACAAGTTAGGTGTGACACCTATCTCATGCAACAAGTTGCAACGTCGCATGGTTTTGTGTCTAAAGCACAAAATAGTATTGCTGCTCCTTAGAACAAGGTTGATGAGTTCTAAGTACAAGCCTAATTTTCTAGAGGATAAGTAGTCATCCTGCTATATCACCCTTCCTTGGGCTGATTTTCCAAGTTAGGAAAATTTATGAATTTCTTGGTAAGAAATTGACCAATCAAGTGAGGACAATGGGATTGTCTAGGATTTATTGACCTTAATATAAGGAAACCTAAGGTATTGACAATTTGGGTCAACAGGGTATAAAACCTAACCCAAGGATAAAGGGTAAACAAGCAACTAGGCTTACAAAACCCTTGGGATCTTTCCCAGTTGCAATTGATCCCGGATCGAATGCTGGATATACTCGAAAAGAAGGATTTACACCTTAGCAGTTGACCGTATAAACGACCACTGGAGTATTTGTGTTTGTACACTTAGGAGCACTGTTTGTTCTTCTTTGCTCAAGGAACTAATGTTGGAAAATAACTAATGCTTTAGGTTGAAAGCTTCGAGGGAGAGGCAACATCAATTACCCTCGACTGTCTGCCTGACCCTATACAAGGGGGTTGTTAGCCGCGTTGGGTACGTGGACCGAACCCGCTGCAAGAGGTCTCTTTGTGGATGCTACTTGGAGCACGAGGACGCCTGGGTGCCAGGGGGGCTCTGGCCATAAATCCCTTGCCTTCGGACCCTGCACAAGAGGCCGATGTGACTTGAGATTGGATCTCAAGGCCCGCATACTAGTTAACGGGCGGAACTTGGAATAGCGATCCCTGAGGATTGCTGGAATTGCCTTCGAGCGGATTATGGAATTGCCTTCGGGCAGATTATATGATGTATTCCAAAGAATGATAAATAAAGTTCAAATGTTGAAAAGGAACTTGCTTGACATTGTTTTTCTTTGTCAATGCCTAAGTTACGTGAACGAACCAGTGATTAATTGGTTAATTAAGGAAGCTGTTTTTGCTTGTCAAGCTAAATGTGGTAGGTAATTAGATAACTAAAGAAACCTGAGAAAAGTGCAGTGGATATGACCTTGAGTCCGTCCTACGGAAGGGTGGTCTCGGTTGGCTGGGAACTTTTCTCAAAGGAATTGACAGCGAGGTAACAATGACCTAGAATCTAGAGAGCTAGAGTCCCGATTTATGTTGTTCTAGGGAAACGGAATGGGACTATGTCTTATGGGCAAAGAGGTCGAGCTTCGCAACCCTCTCATTTTCCATTCTCCTTGAACCAAGTGCAGCATGAATCCGCTTCGACCCTAATGTTTCTACGTAAAGTAGTTCGTCTGGGGCTTGATGCTAGTTACCTTTTAGGAACTTGACCATTAGGAATTTCGTGATTCAGGTGGGTCCTAAGTGGGAACGCCCGGAATGCTTCCGCTTCATGGCAAACTCAGGAAGACCTAGATCGCAAACCTCGTGACATTCCATGGGAGTGCCGGGCAACGCTTTCTAGACTCTCTTCCCGATGGGTTGCTAAGACGTGTCCTACAAGTGGACAGGGGGGCACCTTACAGTTGGTATCAGAGCGAACCAATGAGGATCTAATATTTACAATGAAAATTAATGAGGAGAAGTAAGAAAATGTTGCTGTTAAGAATATTTCCTTACTTACTTATCGATGCTGGCGTGTAGAGTCACAAAGCATGGAACAAATTCTTGGTGTTCCAGGTTATGTTCATGACCGCAATGCATGGTATGATGAATATCCTAGACCGCATCTACAATCCTTCACCCCTGTATACGTGGAACGGAGATGGACGGGTGAATCAAGAATTTATTACATAGCTACCCACCAACTTGCATACCTTCGAACCAACTTGAAGAGAATCAAGTGGATGGAGGATTTAAAGATCGTGAAGCTGTTCATCTTTGTTGAGGCTCACGCAAATGCAACCCTACATGTCGCGGTCGAAAGGTTAAGCAGAACAAGTATGTGTACGAGGAAGTGACTCGAATAATCCCTATTGACAGAATCAAGGTAGTGGGACGTTATGAGAAGAACAGGTATCAAAGGAAAGGATACTCCAAGCTTCCTATGACCTATCGATTCCTGAAAGTCCATGACCCCAATGCATATTATTAATCAGTTCCCGTAGCTAAATGGAACACAATCTTCATTTCCCCAAATTGATATACGAGGAAGTGACTCGAATAATCCCTGTTGACAGAATCAAGGTGTTGGGATGTTATGAGAAGAATGGGTATCAAAGGAAAGGATACCCCAAGCTTCCTATGACCTATCGATTCCTCAAAATCCATGACCCCAATCCATATTATTACTCAGTTCTTGTAGCTAAATGTAACACAATCTTGTTTTCCCCAAATTGATGTACCAATCAGCTTGTTCTACCTTCTCAAAATAAATGTACTCAAAAGGGCTATGCCCATATGAATGAAATAAACTTTTTATCACTGTCTATCATGGTTGTAAGTGTTAGTAAAAGAGTTAAGTGATTAGGTCACTTGACTAAAAGTTGAAGTGGGCATGTTAATGTAATGTGAGAAATGTCTAGCAAGTTTTTAATGTAAAGAATCTTATTGCCTAGGAAGTGCAGATTCCTAGTCCGACCCCTACACCAAGTATAGCTGTAATTCAAGAGAAGAAGTTTTTTCTCAAACAAATCAAGCCACCAGAATTCGATGGTAAGGGAAGGACTTTCCAAACTGAAGCCGAGATCTAGATCAAATCCATGGAGGATTATTTCGAAGTAGCAGATACTGCACCCGCTAACCAAGCGATGCTCACCAAACTGAAGCTTACTAGTGAAGCAAGACTTTGGTGGAAGCAATGGTGCAGAAACCAAGGGATCTCGGAAGGGTCAGTTACTTGGGAGAAGCTTAAAAGAGCTATGCGAGGGAGATATCTACCACCTGTCTATCACACACAGAAGATAAATGAATTCTATGAACTAAAGCAGCTTGGTCTATCCCTTGATGCTTACTATTCAAAGTTCGTCTCTCTTTTGAAGTACGCGCCACAAATGGACATGACACAATAGGTGTCAAAGTTTTGTGCCGGATTAAACCCACCCATAAACACTCGCCTGGAAACAATGCCCCCAACAGACCTTCAAGACATGCTCATTCGAGCTGCACCGATAATATAGGAGGTGCAGACCAAGCTAATAAATAACAAGACTTGGTCTTACAAGGATCAAAACAAGGGAGTGTATAGGTCTCAGGCCAAGAGAGCGCAGGTCCAAAATCAGGCACAAAGGAAGAAAGCTAGGGCGAACGCTGCTAACAACTTCGTTCCTGCACAAGGTAATGGTCATGATCTCCGTTGCTTCCATTGCAACGAGCCCGATCACTTTAATAGGCTGTGTCCCAAGCTTAGTAGAGGACAACGTCAAGGGCCATTCCAAGGAGCCGCCCATGGGCAAGGAGCCACCGCTAGGGCTAGAGGGAGAACCGCCAGTGTTGCCAACAAGGAGCTCGTTGATTCAAACACCATCAGATTATCAAGGTAAAAGCTTCAAAACCCTGATTGATTGTGGCAGTACACATTCCTTCATTTCACCAGTCTGTGCAAAAAGATTAGAAGATGCACCTACCTTACTTGTGGAATTAGCAAATGGTCGTGAGGTCTCTTGTACCAGGCAAACTGCTAAGGTGAGATTCCTACTAGGTGGAAAGTCGACTTCGGTTAGATTCAGGGTAATGAACCTAGGTATCCACAAATTTTTGCTCGGTATGGATTGGCTAATACCCAATGATGCCCACATTCATTGCGGAAAGGGCCAAGTTTCCTTTCGAAATTCTGAAGGGGAACTAGTCACAACTCAAGGAGAGGCTGGGAAGCCAAAAATTCAACTGGCCAAAGCAACACAGATAATAAAAGGAGTTAGAAAGGGGCTACATGTCTATTTGATTAAGCTAAATAAGCTAAATCAAAATTAGGAATCTAGGGAAGAACCTTCATGGTTAAAGGAATACGCAAATGTATTTCCTGAAGAGCTGACAGAGCTTCCTCCTCAAAGGGTAGTCGATCACGAAATCAAGCTAGTGCCAGGAGCTGCACCAATCGCAAAGAGACCATATAGGATGTCCATCCCGGAAGTGATTGAGCTGAAGGAGCAACTCAAGAAACTGTTAGACCAAGGCCATATCCGTCCCAGCAGTTCACCATGGGGAGCTCTAGTGCTGTTCCAGAGGAAGAAAGATGGAACGCTTCGACTATGCATTGACTACAGAGGGTTGAATCAATCAACCATTAAGAACAAATACCCCATTCCAAGAATAGATGAACTTCTTGACCGTCTTCAAGGTGTGAAGATATTCTCTAAGATTGATCTCAGGTTTGGATATTATCAGATAAGGATCAAGGAAGAAGATATCCCAAAGACGGCATTCAACACAAGGTATGGACACTTCTAATTCCTAGTCATGTCACTTGGGCTGACAAATGCACCTGCTACCTTCAACAGGCTAATGTAGGATATCTTTAGGCCCTATCTTGATGACTTCGTACTCGTCTTCTTTGACGATACCCTAGTCTACTCCAAACAGGAAGAAGACCATGAACCCCAGCTTCGTATTGTTCTTGAAACAATGAGAGCACACAAGCTTTATGCTAAGAAGAAGACATGTGGATTTTTCAAGCAACAAATTGAATATCTGGGATTCATTGTATCAACGGAAGGAATTTTAGTAGATCCGGCCAAGGTTAGAGACATTTTAGAGTGGCCAACACCAACTTCTGTCAAAGGAATACGTAGTTTTCTTGGATTGACGGGATGGTACAGGGTCTTTATAAGAAACTATACTTTGATTGCAGCGCCTCTGACTAATCTACTAAATAAGCAAGTATCAATTGTATGGTCACCTGCTGAACAAACCAGTTTTGACAAACTAAAGCAAAGCTTGGTATCAGCACCCATCCTAAAACTTCTGGATCTTAGTAAGAAGTTTGAAGTGATAACTGATGCTAGCACACTTGCCTTAGGATGTGTGCTTATGCAAGAAGGTCATCCCGTAGCATACTCTTCAAGGAAACTGAAGAGCCATGAAAGAAACTATGCTACCCATGATCTGGAGCTGTTGGCTGTCCATGCTCTCAAACTTTGGAGACACTACTTGCTCGGTAATAAATTTACCTTAGTGATGGACCACAAGAGTCTTAAATGGATTTTCACCCAGAGTGAGCTCAATATGAGGCAACGTCGATGGATTGAAGTGCTGGAGGAATATGATTTTGAAATCAAATATCGGCTTGGAAAGAAGAATGTAGTTGCCGATGCACTCAGTCGCAAGGCATTTCTAAATTCTCTGCTTTTGCAAGATTCATCAATAGCAAGATCTCTAGCCACAAAGGTATCCATGCCAAACAACCCAATTCTTGAGCTAGCTAGAGATAAGGCATGTCATGACCCAACCTATCAGAAATTGCTAAGGGAGATCCCCATCAAAGACCAAGACTTGAAGCTATAGGCAAGGTATCAAGAATTCTCTATCAATAGTGGACATGTCTACTATAGGACGAGATTATGTATACCGGCAAGCCAATCACTCAAGCAGAAGATACTTTGGGAAGCCCATGACTCCCCTTTCTCAGGACATCTTGGCTATGCCAAGACCCTCAATGTGGTTAGAAAGAGCTATTATTGGAAGAGGCTCAAAGGTGACATTCTTAAATATGTCAGGGAATGTTTGCATTGTCAATGCATTAAGGCCGAACATGTCAAAATGCCAGGGAAATTGCAGCCACTTGGCATTCCCCAAATGAAATGGAAATTCATTAGTATGGACTTTGTCGTTGGCCTGCCCCAAGTTCCCCAAGTTCAGAATGGATACAACTCCATTATGGTTGTGGTGGATATGCTCACCAAGGTTGCACATCTTATCCCTGTTAAGAAAAACTATATAGCCTCAAACATTGCAAGGCTATTCATCAAGGAAATATTCAAACTGCATGGGTTACCCAGAAGAATCATTAGTGATCGTGACTCTCTCTTCACATCACACTTCTGGAGGGCTATCTTCGAGGCCGTCGGGACTCAACTATGTTTCAGTACAACTTACCATCCCCAAATTGATGGTCAAATGGAATGAGTCAACCAAGTCATTGAAGATATGCTTAGGGCACACTATTGTTGTGAAGCCAAAAAGTGGATTCAATATTTGCCACTGGTTGAGTTTGCCTACAATGCTTCTTACCAACAAAGCATTCAGATGACCCCTTTTCAAGCATTGTATGGGCACGATTGTCGTAGTCCTTTAAACTTCTCAGATCCAACATTGAGGGTTGAAGCTTCAAAGTAGATGCTGGAAGACACGGATGACCAAATTAAATCAATAAGACAGGACATCCAAACACAAGGCTTACGCGGACTTGAAATGGCAAGACAGATCCTTCGTTGAAGGTGATATGGTCTTCATTCGTGTATGTCCAAAGAAGAGTTCCCTGTCCTTGGGTGAATGAAAAAAGCTAAGTCCAAGGTATTGTGGACCCTACAAGATTCTCAAGTGCCTAGGGCCTAATGCTTACAGACTGCAACTCCCCAAAAACCTAAAAGTTCATAATGTATTCCATATCAGCCTACTGAAAAAGTATGTGCCTAACTCTAGTCACGTGCTTGATGATCAACAAGTTGTAATGCCTAGCCAAGGAGTCCTTGAGCTACGGCTTGACACGATCTTAGATGTTAGGGAGAGGCATTTGAGATGCAGGACCTTGAGAGAATACCTCGTTCAGTGGAAAGATTACCGCGAAGAGGATGCCATTTGGATGGATGAAAATACTCTCAACCAACAATACCCCCAGTTCTTCTCGAGATGAGGATATCTCGATTCCTCTAAGGGGGACAGAATGTAATATTTTCGAAGGAAATATTAATGATTCTAGACTCCACACATCCCGCGCAAGAGCAACTTAAAGTAATCTCCCGCGACACAAATAGTATTTGGTTAAAGTGCTCCACTCTTGCGCAATAGCAAACTCCAACACCGTATCGTGTATAGGAAGCCGTGGCTTGAAAACTGCGAGCCACCATAGGCCTATGCGGGAACACCCCTTCAAGGGGGAAAAGGGATAATAGATAAATTTTTGGCAAATTTTTAATAGATAAACTCTCCTCCCCTTCAGTCGTTGCATGGCGGGGGAGAGGGAGTGTGAGAGGAGTGGGTGTGGAGTAGGAGAGCATGGGGAGGGAGGAGGCATGCAACTAGTCATGTGTGTGGCTATCTCCCCCCCCTTCATTCTATATGACCCCCCCCCCCCCCCCCCCCCCCCCCCTCAAGCTTGTGAGAGGGGGGAGAGGAAAATCCTGCCTTCGTGCTTGGAATAGCAATCCTCGAGGATTTTTGGAATTGCCTTCGGGCGGATTATGGAATTGCCTTCGGGCGGATTATATGATGTATTCCAAAGAATGATAAATAAAGTTCAAATGTTGAAAAGGAACTTGCTTGACATTGTTTTTCTTTGTCAGTGCCTAAGTTACGTGAATGAACCAGTGATTAATCTGTTAATTAAGGAAGCTGTTTTTGCTTGTCAAGCTAAATGTGGTAGGTAATTAGATAACTAAAGCAACCTAAGGAAAGTGCGGTGGATGTGATCTTGAGTCCATCCTACGGAAGGGTGGTCTCGGTTGGCTGGGAACTTTTCTCAAAGGAATTGACAGCGAGGTAACAACGACCTAGAATCTAGAGAGCTAGAGTCCCGATTTATGCTGTTCTAGGGAAACGGAATGGGACTATGTCTTATGGGCAGAGAGGTCGAGCTTTGCAACCCTCTCGTTTTCCATTCTCCTTGAACCAAGTGCAGCATGAATCCGTTTCGACCCTAATGTTTCTACGTAAAGTAGTTCATCTGGGGCTTGATGCTAGTTACCTTCTAGGAACTTGACCATTAGGAATTTCGTGATTCAGGTTGGTCCTAAGTGAGAACAGCCGGAATGCTTCCGCTTCATGGCAAACTCAGGAAGACCTAGATCGCAAACCCCTTGACATTCCATGGGAGTGCCGGGCAATGCTTTCTAGACTCTCTTCCTGATGGGTTGCTAAGACGTGTCCTACAAGTGGACAGGGGGACACCTTACAGTTGGTATCAGAGTGAACCAATGAGGATCTAATATTTACAATGAAAATTAATGAGGAAAAGTAAGAAAATGTTGTTGTTAAGAACATTTCCTTACTTACTTATCGATGCTGGCTTGCAGAGTCACGAAGCATGGAACAAATTCTTGGTGTTCCAGGTTATGTTCATGACCGCAATGCGTGGTATGATGAATATCCTAGACCGCATCTACAATCCTTCACCCCTGTATATGTGGAACGGAGATGGACGGGTGAATCAAGAATTTATTACATAGCTACCCACCGACTTGCATACCTTCGAACCAACTTGAAGAGAATTAAGTGGATGGAGGATTTAAAGATCGTGAAGCTGTTCATCTTTGTTGAGGCTCACGCAAACGCAACCCTACATGTCGGTGGTCGAAAGGTTAAGCAGAATAAGTATGTGTACGAGAAAGTGACTCGAATAATCCCTGTTGACAGAATCAAGGTGTTGGGACGTTATGAGAAGAACGGGTATCAAAGGAAAGGATACCCCAAGCTTCCTATGACCTATCGATTCCTGAAAATCCATGAACCCAATGCATATTATTAATTAGTTCCCGTAGCTGAATGTAACACAATCTTGTTTTCCCCAAATTGATGTATGAGGAAGTGACTCGAATAATCCCTGTCGTCGACAGAATCAAGGTGTTGGGACATTATGAGAAGAATGGGTATCAAAGGAAAGGATACCCCAAGCTTCCTATGACCTATCGATTCCTGAAAATCCATGACCCCAATCCATATTATTACTCAGTTCCCGTAGCTGAATGTAACACAATCTTGTTTTCCCCAAATTGATGTACCAATCAGCTTGTTCTACCTTCTCAAAATAAATTTACTCAAAAGGGCTATGCCCATATGAATGAAATAAAATTTTTATCACTGTCTATCATGGTTGTAAGTGTTGGTAAAAGAGCTAAGTGATTAGGTCTCTTGACTAAAAGTTGAAGTGGGCATGTTAATGTAATGTGAGAAATGTCTAGCAAGTTTTTAACGTAAAGAATCTTATTGCCTAGGAAGTGCAAATTCCTACCTAGACCAAGTACATCTGTAATTCAAGAGAAGAAGTTTTTTCTCAAACAAATCAAGCCACCAGAATTCGATGGTAAGGAAAGGACCGTCCAAATTGATGCCGAGATCTAGATCGAATCCATGGAGGATTATTTCGAAGTAGCAGATACTGCACCCGCTAACCAAGCGATGCTCACCAAAGTAAAGATTACTGGTAAAGCAAGACTTTGGTGGAAGAAATGGTGCAGAGACCAAGGGATCTCGGAAGGGTCAGTTACTTGGGAGAAGCTTAAAAGAGCTGTGCGAGGGAGATATCTACCACCTGTCTATCGCACACAGAAGATGAAAGAATTCTATGATATAAAGCAGCTTGGTCTATCCCTTGATGCTTACTATTCAAAGTTCGTCTCTCTTTTGAAGTACGCGCCACAAATGGACATGACACAATAGGTGTCAAAGCTTTGTGCCAGATTAAACCCACCCATAAACACCCGTCTGGAATCAATGCTCCCAACAAACCTTCAGGACACGCTCATTCGAGCTGCACCGATAATACAGGAGGTGCAGACCAAGCCAAGAAATAACAGGACTTGGTCTTACAAGGATCAAAACAAGGGAGTGTATAGGTCTCAGGCCAAGAGAGCACAGGTCCAAAATCAAGCACAAAGGAAGAAAGCTAGGGCGAACGTTGCTAACAACTTCCTTCCTGCACAAGGTAATGGTCATAATCTCCGTTGCTTCCATTGCAATGAGCCCGATCACTTTAATAGGCTGTGTCCCAAGCTTAGTAGAGGACAACGTCGAGGGCCATTCCAAGGAGCTGCCCAAGGGCAAGGAGCCACCGCCAGGGCCAGAGGGAGAACCGCCAGTGTTGCCAACAAGGAGCTCATTGATTCAAACACCATCAGATTATCAAGGTAAAAGCTTCAAAACCCTGATTGATTGTGGCAGTACACATTCCTTCATTTCACCAATCTGTGCAAAAAGATTAGGAATAGCCACAAAAGATGCACCTACCTTACTTGTGGAATTAGCAAATGGTTGTGAGGTCTCTTGTACCAGTCAAACTGCTAAGGTGAGATTCCTACTGGGTGGAAAGTCGACTTCGGTCAGATTCAGGATAATGAATCTAGGTATCCACAAATTTTTTCTCGGTATGGATTGGATAATACCCAATGATGCCCACATTCACTGCAGAAAGGGCCAAGTTTCCTTTCGAAACTCTGAAGGGAAACTAGTCACAACTCAAAGAGAGCCTGGGAAGCCAAAAATTCAACTGGCCAAAGCAACACAGATAATAAAAGGAGTTAGAAAGGGGCTACCTGTCTATTTGATTAAGCTAAATAAGCTAAATCAAAATCAGGAATCTAGGGAAGAACCTTCATGGTTAAAGGAATACGCAAACGTATTTCCTGAAGAGCTGACAGAGCTTCCTCCTCAAAGGGAAGTCGATCACAAAATCAAGCTAGCGCCAGGAACTGCACCAATCACAAAGAGACCATATAGGATGTCCATATAGGAGCTGCACCAATCACAAAGAGGCCATATAGGAGCTGCACCAATTGCAAAGAGACCATATAGGAAGCAATTGAGCTGAAGGAGCAACTCAAGCAACTGTTAGACCAAGGATACATCCATCCTAACAATTCACCATGGGGAGCTCCAGTGCTGTTCTAGAGGAAGAAAGATGGAACGCTTTGACTGTGCATTGACTACAAAGGGTTGAATCAATCAACCATTAAGAACAAATACCCCATTCCAAGAATAGATGAACTTCTTGACCATCTTCAAGGTGCAAAGATCTTCTCTAAGATTGATCTCAGGTTTGGATATTATCAGATAAGGATCAAGGAAGAAGATATCCCAAAGACGGCATTCAGCACAAGGTATGGACACTTCGAATTCCTAGTCATATCATTTGGGCTGACAAATGCACCTGCTACCTTCAACAAGTTAATGCAGGATATCTTTAGGCCCTATCTTGATGACTTCGTACTCGTCTTCTATGATGATATCCTACTCTACTCCAAACAGGAAGAAGACCATGAACCCCAGCTTCGCATTGTTCTTGAAACAATGAGAGCGCACAAGATTTATGCTAAGAAGAAGACGTGTGCATTTTTCAAGCAACAGATTGAATATCTGGGATTCATTGTATCAACGGAAGGAATTTCAATAGATCTGGCCAAGGTCAGAGACATTCTGGCGTGGCCAACACCAACTTCTGTCAAAGGAATACGTAGTTTTCTTGGATTGACAGGATGGTACAGGGTCTTTATAAAAAACTATGCTTTGATTGCAGCGCCTCTGACTGATCTACTCAAGAAGCAAGTATCTATTGTATGGTCACCTGCTGAACAGACCAACTTTGACAAACTAAAGCAAAGCTTGGTATCAGCACCCATCCTGAAACTTCTAGATCTTAGTAAGAAGTTTGAAGTGATAACTGATGCTAGCACACTTGCCTTAGGATGTGTGCTTATGCAAGAAGGTCATCCCGTAGCATACTCTTCAAGGAAACTGAAGAGCCATGAAAGAAACTATGCTACCCATGATCTGGAGCTGTTGGCTATAATCCATGCTCTCAAACTTTGGAGACACTACTTGCTCGGTAATAAATTTACCTTAATGACGGACCACAATAGTCTTAAATGGATTTTCACCCAGAGTGAGCTCAATATGAGGCAAGGTCGATGGATTGAAGTGCTGGAGGAATATGATTTTGAAATCAAATATCGGCCTGGAAAGAAGAATGTAGTTGCCGATGCACTCAGTCGCAAGGCATTTCTAAATTCTCTGATTTTGCAAGATCCATCAATAGCAAGATCTCTAGCCACAAAGGTATCCATGCCAAACAACCCAATTCTTGAGCTAGCTAGAGATAAGGCATGTCATAACCCAACCTAACAGAAATTGCTAAGGGAGATCCCCATCAAAGACCAAGACCTGGAGCTACAGGCAAGGTATCAAGAATTCTCTATCAATAGTGGACATGTCTACTATAGGACGAGATTATGTATACCGGCAAGCCAATCACTCAAGCAGAAGATACTTTGGGAAGCCCATGACTCCCCTTTCTCAAGACATCCTGGCTATGCCAAGACCCTCAATGCGGTTAGAAAGAGCTATTATTGGGATAGGCTCAAAGGTGACGTTCTTAAATATGTCAGGGAATGTTTGTCTTGTTAACGCATTAAGGCCGAACATGTAAAAATTCCAGGGAAATTGCAACCACTTGGCATTCCCCAAATGAAATGGGAATTCATTAGTATGGACTTTGTCGTTGGCCTGCCCCAAGTTCAGGGACGATAGAACTCCATTATGGTTGTGGTGGATATGCTCACCAAGGTTGTACATCTTATCCCTATTAAGACAAACTATAAAGCCTCAAACATTGCAAGGTTATTCATCAAGGAAATATTCAAACTGCATGGGTTACCCAGAAGAATCATTAGTGATCGTGACTCTCTCTTCACATCACACTTCTGGAGGGCTATCTTCAAGGCCGTCGGGACTCAACTATGTTTCAGTACAACTTACATCCCCAAACTGATGGTCAAACAGAATGAGTCAACCAAGACATTGAAGATATGCTTAGGGCACACTGTTGTTGCGAACCCAAAAAGTGGACTCAATATTTGCTACTGGTTGAGTTTGCCTACAATGCTTCTTACCAACAAAGCATTCAGATGACCCCTTTTCAAGCATTGTATGGGCACGATTGTCGTAGTCCTTTAAACTTCTCAAATCCAACCTTGAGGGTTGAAGCTTTAAAGTAGATGCTGGAAGACATGGATGACCAAATTAAATCAATAAGACATGACATCCAAGCTGCCAAGGACAGACAGAAGGCTTACGCGGACTTGAAACGGCAAGACAGATCCTTCGTTGAAGGTGATATGGTCTTCATTCGTGTACGTCCAAAGAAGAGTTCCCTGTCCTTGGGTGAATGCAAAAAGCTAAGTCCAAGGTATTGTGGACCCTACAAGATTCTCAAGTGCCTAGGGCCTAATGCTTACAGACTGCAACTCCCCCAAAACCTAAAAGTTCATAATGTATTCCATATCAGCCTACTGAAAAAGTATGTGCCTAACTCTAGTCACGTGCTTGATGATCAACAAGTTGTAATGCCTAGCCAAGGAGTACTTGAGCTACGGCCTGACACGATCTTAGATGTTAGGGAGAGGCATTTGAGATCCAGGACCTTGAGAGAATACCTCATCCAGTGGAAATATTACCCCGAAGAGGATGCCATTTGGATGGATGAAAATACTCTCAACCAACAATACCCCCAGTTCTTCTCGAGATGAGGACATCTCGATTCCTCTAAGGGGGACAGAGTGTAATATTTCCGCAGGAAATATTAATGATCCTAGACCCTGCACATCCCGCGCAAGAGCAACTTAAAGTAATCTCCCGCAACACAAATAGCCTTTGGTTAAAGTGCTCCACCCTTGCGCAATAGCAAACTCCAACACCGTGTCGCGTATAGGAAGCCGCGGCTTGAAAACCGCGAGCTACCATAGGCCTACGCGGGAACACCCCTTCAAGGGGGAAAAGGGATAATAGATAAATTTTTGGCAATTTTTTTAATGGATAAACTCCCCTCCCCTTCAGCCATTGCATGGCGGGGGAGAGGGAGTGTGAGAGGAGTGGGTGTGGAGTAGGAGAGCATGGGGAGGGAGGAGGCATACAACTAGCCACGTGTGTGGCTATCTCCCCCCCTTCATTCTATATGAACCCCCCTCAAGCTTGGGAGAGGGGGGAGAGGAAAATCGTGCCATCGTGCTGCTGCCCAAGACGTGGTGTTGCCCGCCATAGCTGCCGCCATCGTGTTGCTGACGCCGCCAGGCCAGGCCACCTGTTGTTGCCGCCTCCACCTTCCTCGTCATCGTCAACATCATCATCTTCACCTCTATCCTCATCATTTTCCCAATCATCCTTTTTCTCTCTCCACATCATTTTGGTAACAGAAGCTTAGAAGCTTCTAATTGGAAGCTTCCAATAAGGCTTCCATAAGCCTTATTCACCCATAACCTCTCGGGTTTTTGAAAACCCGTGACTGCAAGGCCCGTGTCCTACGCAAAAGAGGAGATCTCGGATTGAGAGACTTCGGAACATGTGAGTAAACCAAGGGGGAGTTGCTACGATGAAATTCACTACATAAATGGCTCCAAAGCTAAAGGCGAGAGGAGCACACGCGGGAGTTTCCACCCCGAGTATGCGAATGGACAACTCCCCGATTCCTAATGCCTAGGTTCCTAAAATTAGTTCTGCATTCATTAGTTGGTGGCCAATTCTGGCTGCCAATTGGAGTACCATCTCTGTACAAAGTTGCCTTGTCTCTTCCCTTTTCACTTGATTGCTTTGAGCTTTTCCTTGTTTGTCTCACATTGAGCAGTATAGAGTGAGGATATCAAGCACAATTCCCTAGCTATGGCTTGTGGGATGTCCTTCATGACTTCTTCAATGAGACAGCTACATAGCAAGAGCAAACATGTTGTTGCTCATCCCAAGTTAGGGGTTTGGCTATGAGCTTTGTGTGATCTGATGTTGCCCTTTCGATATCCACATGGACGTATGCACATGTGATGGCTATTAGCTTGTGATCAAGCTTCATCATGCACTTCATCTTTGGCTCATTGGTCAGATGCACCATCTCCTTGGCCAAATCTTCAAGAGATTTCTTCTCAAGCCTAGGCTTTAGGTGCTTTAGAAGTTCTAGAGGTGTCAAGGATGATGGTTGTGACACCTCTTCCACATGTGAATTGCTAAGGATACATTCTGCAAGGGGCATTGTCACGACCAAAGGCTGTGACTATTGTGATTCCTGATTGGAAGTAGTAGCGGCTAGTTCAGTGGATTGGCCACTATTGGTAGATTGCGGTGTCAAGTCCTTAAGCATATCAAAAGTGGTAGTGTCTTTTGTTGCCCTTTGCGCATTCACTTGTGCATATCAAGCATCAGTTGAGCTAGTCACAATGGATTGCACATGCATATCCTTAGGTTGAGAGCTAAGGGTGGTGTCATGTCCCACCTCTTGGACATTTGGAAGCTTAGGTGGAGGTAGAGATTGGAATTGAGTAGTTGCACTTGACGACTACTATTGTGCTTCCTATGTCCGTTTAGGAAAAGAGGGTGTAGGAGATTTCGGACTTCTAGGTGGACTTGGCAGTGGCTGGAAGATTTGCTTGTGGCTGTTAGATGATTCTGCCATTTTCTTTGTTGAGAAATTGACCTTACCATGAGCAACGGTGTGCTTGTGGTACTCATCATCCTCTTGGGAATTCAAAGACTCCTTGGCCACTAGTGGATTTTTTGCACACTCAACGATTATATATGATGTCCACTTGCTAAGCATGCTAGGCTGAGGATCTACCTTTCCAATAGTCATGGTTGGTTTCTTGCCTTGAGACTTGGGTTTTCATTTAGATTTCCTCGTGCGCTTCTTTGGTTTTGATACAACCTGGTCTTGGGCTGATAGAGGTGGTTTAGCAAGGGGTTTTGGTACCCAAATCTATTGGTTACCTACGTAATACCCTTGATCATGTAGCAACTCTTTGGATATCCATCGCAGCATTGCGTTGGCTCTCCACCGATATCTTCATCTATAGGGCTTGGGCTGTCTTCTATGATATTTGTAAGTCCAAAGTCTGTCCTTGCCATTGTCTCCTGACCTTCTTGTTTCAAGCATGGCCTTGTTTTCACTGGTTCTCTTTGTTCAACATGCGCTTGTATTGAATCTTTCAATGAGTCCTTGCTCTCATCACTAGGCTTGCCTAGCTTGTCAGAATGTTCCTAGTCTTTTCCTTGAGCTTTGATGAGGTCGCCCTTGCTAAAGGTTGTGATTATCCTCACACCCAGTAGTGTCAAGTGTATCCTCTATGCTACATAATCAGCCTCACACTTTGTCGCCCTTTTGAAGGGTTGTCCTAAGAGGGTTTCCTTTCCACAATTAGCACTATTTGGAGGAACATGGAATAGGATAGGCAAGCTTTTAGTTTCAATAGTTACAAAGATCTTGCACTTCCCTATAAGTACTTGTGGGTGTCCCCCGTAAGGATTAAGAGTTGCATCAGTCAGTGTGAGCTTTGGTTGGCCTAGTAGAGTCCATGCTTCATAGGTCAAGATATTAAAATCTGCTCCTTCATCGATGAGAGCATCGACACTATGCTCTCTTTTTGTGGTGAGTTTGACGCTAAGATAAGAAGGTGGTACTATGTCTTTATCTTTCGGGTCTTGGCTTGTAAATTCAATCCTTCTGATACATGCCCTTGAGTCCCCAATTACACAACTAGGTGTGGATTCTCCAGTAATGTCTTGGCTCATCTATGCCGTGCCGTTCAAGGTGCATCTATCGTTAGGACTATCATGTCTAGCCATCCTCGTAGTAGCTTGATGTTGCATTCTATTTTGACTAGATGTGATTTGGACACAACCTATACATGTTTTTGTGGTATGGCCTTTTTTCCCTTGTTGGCTAGATTGGCCCATTGAGGTTCTAGGGTCTCTATTTGTCCTTGTTTGGGTATGGGCTTTCGATTGTTGTTTTGCAAGTGAGAGGCTATGCTTGCATAGAGCCATTACTACACTAGGATCTAATTTGGAGGACCTATTACGATTTGTATTTTCTCTCCAACCTACTTGGGGGAGGTGCAGAGGGGGCACAGCTCCCTTTGCAGGGGTTTGGGGGGGGGCAATCCCTCCCAGCCTGCAGGGCCGTTACGCTAAACACCATGCATGATTTGAAGCACCATTCATAGCTAAGTTTTGAACTACTTGCTCTAGATTTTAGTCCAGTGATAGATCTATAATGTGCTTTCAGCTCTATATGGTCTCTGGGTCTGTATTTTCTTGTTCTGGTTTGTTGGTCTAATTCCCAAAATCGGACTGTCCAATTCCAGGTGGTCCAACTTTCAGAGTCGAACGCTCCGACTGGATTGGGTCCGATTTCAAGAGTTTTCCGATTGGTAGTTGGGTCCAAGTCCTATGATTGGTTTGATATAGAGTGATCAGATTGTTGTGCATGTTCGACTAGACAAATGGGGTGTCCGACTAGACGATTGGGTATTCAATCGAATGGTTGGTCTGATTTTTGTGCGTTCTATTTTCATGCTTTTGATTTTGGGAATTGAACGTTTGATTTGACAGGTGTCCGATTTTGGAGTGTCCAATTATGGATAGTCCAATTTTTGTGTGTCAGATTCTGGAATCTTCAATTTTCAAAATCGAATAGGGTATATCCGATTGGACAAGATGGGTTGGTCCAAGTTTGAAAATCAGACCATCGGAGTCCAATTTTGGGAATCGGACTTTGGTAATAGTGTTCAATTCCTACGAACGAGTTTCAAGGATGACGAAAATCAACTCGATTCTAACAATTTTTGTTATGAGGGGTCGCACAAACTTCCAGAATGTAAGAATAGGCCCTAATGAAGGATTGTGTATACTTGGAATAGCAAATAAACTCCAAAATACAAATCAAACCCTCTTGCCCTGTTATGATAGCAGAAACCCTGATGCCTATTTTTCTTTTTTGTTGTTTTTTCCTACCCTAATGCATTCAAATCACAAAGAAAACACCTACACTACTCCAACTTACCTTTCCAAGTCCAAAAAACCAAAATTCTACTTGCTAAGGAGATCGAATACCTCTTCAAACTCCCTCACTTCCTACCTATCTACCTCAAGCACCGGTTCGGGGGTGAAACCCTTACTTCAATGCTCAATTCGAAGCGTGCAAGGACTCAAAGCTTGAATCCTTTGATCCCGAAAATGGAACCAAAATGTAGAGGAAATCAACTGCCAAGACCCATGGACCGGTTATTGTTTCAAGTGTTCCAAGCTTAGCACTAATGGCTACCTCTCACATAGTTAATGCGCCATCCATCTCTATGAGTGTAGTGAGCTTACCTCCATGCCCGATCGAGTTGCCTCCTCTCCTAAGCACTCCGGTAGCTCCACAATCTAAGTGCAAGCTTCAAGCAAGCTCCGTCCTCAAGCTCCATTTCCGCGAGCAAGAGAAGAGAAGCGAAGAGAAGAGAAGAAGAGAGGAGAAGAAGGAGAGCTTCTCCAACACGGTTCCTCATCCTCACACACTCACTCCCTCACACTCTTACACTCCCTCTCTCAAGCACAAGCTCAAGCAAGCAAGAAGAAGAAGAAGAAGGAGAAGAAGAGAGCCACTTTTGTCTACACACAAGAATGAGCTTCTTATTCACTTTTCATCTTTATATACAAAACCCTAAATCCCTTTTGGGCAGTCATCCCCTTGTCCTCTTTTTTACATGGCCACAGCCGTGGCCTAGAGGCCCTTTTTCCCATTGTCCTCATATCTTCCTAGCTTCCTTTCTACCGCCCATCTATCTTTACAATTTGCACGGGTGAGAGCTCGACACTCTTAAAATAAATCATGATGTGCCTTGCGCTCTCTCACAACAGTATTTACTTGTGCTTTTTCTTGTGTGCCTTTCTCCTTGATTTAGGACTTTTCTACACTTCTTGTGTTTCTGGATTCTTCTTGGCGTGCCTTTGTGCTCCTTTTTACTTTTGCCTTGGCCTTGTCTTTTGCTTTAGATTTTCTGGATTTTCTACCTTGTTTGTCTGAGGTAACATCTACCAAGATGCTTCCATTGTAATGAGCCCGGCCACTTTAAAAGACAATGTTTGAACTTAGGGCAATCAATTTTCCAAGGAAGAACCCACTCATTTATCTCACCAAAGTGTGCAAAGAGACTAGGACTAAACACTGAATGTGCATCTAAATTATCAATAGAATTGGCAAATAGGTGAGATGTAATTTTTGCTCAATAGATTAGAAGTGTGGATTTTAACTTAGAAGGCAATCTTTCCAACATGAGGTTCAAAGTTATGAATTTAGGGGCTTATGAGTGCCTATTAGGGATGGATTGGCTAATCCCCAATGATGCTCACATTCATTGCCAAAAAGATCAAATCGCGTTCTTGAATCAAAAAGGAAAATTAATAACCACTCAGGGCAAAGCTAGGAAGTCTAGAATTCAGCAAAGTAAAAGCTTCTTGGATCATGAAGGGGCTGAGAAAGGAATTGCCTATCTACCTAATCAAACTTAATAAGATTGAGTAAGAGAAGGAAGCCGATGAAGAGCCATCTTGGATAAAAGAATGTGTAGATGTATTCCTTGAAGAGTTGACATAGCTTCCCCCACCAAGAGAAGTTGAGCATGAGATCAAACTAACACCAGGAGCTGCATCAATAGTAAAGTGACCATATCATATGTCTATTCTAAAAGCCATTGAGTTAAAAGAACAACTTAAGAAACTTTTGGATCAAGGGTACATCGGACCAAGTAACTTAGCATGGGGAGCACCATTGTTGTTCCAAAAGAAGGACATAACCCTTCATCTATGTATCGACTACCATGGGCTAAATCAAGTGACGATCAAGAACAAATATCCAATTCCAAGGATAGATGAATTACTTGACCATCTTTAAGGTGCAAAAATCTTTTCAAATATTGATCTAAAATAAGGCTATTATCAAGTAAGGATTAAAGAAGAGGACATTCCAAAAATTGTATTCAATACAAGGATGACCATTACAAATTCATTGTAATGTCTTTTGGGTTAACCAATGCACCTGCAACCTTTAACAAGTTGACGTAAGACATTTTTTGGCCCTATCTTGATGACTTGTTGATCATCAAGAACATGATCAAGATTGGGTATGTAACCTTTTAAAAGGCTAACATGAAATAGATTGTGAACTTTTGAGTGTTCAAAAAGTTGTAGCTTGTAAGTGTTGAGCCCTAGACACTTGAGAATTTTAAAAGGTACACAATATCTTGGGCTTAGCTTCTTGTATTTCCCTAGGATAAAGAGCTATTCTTATGGATGCTTTGATTATAGGATGCATTATAAGCAAGCTCCACCAGAGGCAAGTTCCATCGATTAGGCACCCTACAGTAGTAAGCTCTACGTATGACTTCAATGAGTTGGTTGACTCATTTAGTTTGCCCATCAATTTGGGGGTGTTAGGTGATGCTAATGGGTACCAATGGCCTCAAACAAACTCTTCCAAAAATGAGATGTGAAGAGAGAGTCATGATCACTGATGATTCATTTAGGTAGACCATGTAGCCTAAAGATTTTCCTCACAAAGATTCTTGCAATATCTAAAGCTTTGTAGTTGGCTTTAATTTGTATAAGGTGAGAAACCTTAGTTAACATATCCACAATGACTAATATTGAATTGTATCCTCCTTAAACATAAGGTAACCCAACTACAAAATCCATGATGATAAATTCCCACTTCATTTTGCGGAATGTCAAGTGGTTGGACCTTCCCTGGAGTTTTGACTCAGCCTTGACCCATTGGCAACTCAAGCACTCAGTGACATATTTAAGCACATTGCCTTTGAGCTTTTCCCAATGAAAACGTCTTTTTATTGTGTTGAGAGTCTTTGCATAGCCCTAATGTTATGAGAAAGGAGAACTGTGGGCTTCCCAAAGTATCTTCTTCTCGAGGACTTGACTTCTTGGAATGTATAGTCTTGTTTTGAAGTAGATAAGTCCTCCTTTTCTAGAGAAGTTCAAATACTTGAACTTGAATTTAGGGCCTGTCTCTTTGGATAGGACTTCTCTTATCATCTATTGGTATCTTGGGTCCTTACTTCTTCCTTAGCCATTTCTAGGGTTGGGTTACTAGGCATTGACAACATTGCTATTAGAGATCTTGCCTTGGAGGGTTCTTTTGAGATGAGGGCATTGAGAAGCGAGTTAGGGCATCCACAATAGCATTTTCCTTACCTAGCATGTACTTAATCTCGAAGTCATACTCTTTCAAGACACCAATCTATCATTGTTGCCTCCTGTTTAGATCGAGTTGAGTAAAGATCCATTTGAGGCTTTTATGATCGGTGATTAAGGTAAACTTGTTGCCAAGAAAATAGTGTCTCCATAGTTTGAGAGCATGAATTACAAGTAGCTCTAAATCATGGGTAGCATAGTTCTTCTCATGAATCTTCAGCTTCTTAGAAGAGTAGGCTATTGGATGGCCTTCTTGCATGAGTACACAATCTAATGCAAGAGAGCTTGTATCAATAACAACATCAAATTCTTGGTTCAAGTCAAGTAGTTTTAGGATAGAAGCAATGGTCAAACTATATTTAAGATTCTCAAAGCTAGACTTCTAAATAGGAGTCCCTACAATGGCAATTTGCTTCTTGAGTAAGCGAGTCAAGGGTGTAGCAATCAAGACTAAATCCTTGATAAAAATCATGTACCATCCAGTCAAGCCCAAAAAACCTTTGGAATTCCTTAATTGTCATTGGGGATGCCCATTCTTGTACATCTTTAACCTTGATAGGTACAATGAGAAATCAATTGCAAAGTAATTTTTAGAAATATATGCCCTAAGTACAATGATGTTTTACCTAGAACTCATACTTTAAGGGGTTCAAAGTGACACCATAGCACCTACAATGCTAAAAAACTCATTGTGATTGGCTAAAAACAGTTAGAAGGTTCACCATGGATTTGAGTTCAATGCAAATTGAATTTTCTTGGGATGGATAGCAAGTAACTTTGCATGGAGTGGATCATAACAAATGGAACTCATTCCTATGAAAAATTTAACAAGAGAGATCAATAGAATGTGTATTCTCTCTTCTTCTTTCCAAAGAGGATATAGATCAACCCACACCCACTTTTCAACAAGGAAGAGGTGAAGAGTATCATAATTTTTCATTGTGTAATGAACTTTATGGTTCAAAAGATGGGTTTATTTGATGCCCCAAACATCCTTCAAGCATCGCATCTTGCAAGAAATGTACTCCTCATTGTTGGTGGGACAAAATGGGTCGCTCACAAGACATTTGACACTATCCACATAAGAGTTTTTATTGGAGGGGCATTTAGTGGTACATTTAGTGCTTCTACCTGATGGGTTGCTTCAACCATTACCTATTTTTCAAGGGAATAGAACCAATATAAGCATGGATTTTATCACAAGATTGCCTACAATGAAGCATGGATGGAATAGCACTTATGTGATTGTTGATCTGTTAACAAAATCAACCCATTTCATCCTAACTCATGTCTAAATTCCTGCCAAATAAGTGGTTGACCAGTTTATGGAGAGTGTTTTCAATCTCCATGGGATGCCATTACAAATAATATCTAATTGTGATAATAAGTTTATGGAAAATTTTTGGTGGAATCTATTTTCTTCTATGAGCACCGAATTGACTACTAACACAACATATCACCTCCAAACGAATGGCAAATAGGGTGTGTCAATAAGTGGTTAGAAGTTTATCTTTGTCACTTTTACCATAATATTCAAGCTTCTTGCAAGTCATTGAAAAGAGAGAGAAAGTTTTGAGGAATTAATCATTGTTGGAATACCTTATTAAATGCTAAGGTTTACCTATGGAAGAGTGTACTTGGAATCCATCCTCATATCTTGACTCCTTTCCTTGGCTTTTATATGAAGAACCATGAATTTTTTAATAGGGCAACTTGCTGTATTAAATTTTTGTCACAAATTAAGTTGCGCTAACTTGGTCAAAATTTCATCTTTATGGATGCAAAAGCTTGTATATGGTGTCCATTTTCTAACGATACCTCATTTGCTAAATTTGGATATGGATATCCCAAGTTATGGCACTTTTCCTTCTGATAGCCTTGTCTGGATGATTGCAGAAGTCTATAATTCTTCACTTTTCCTTCCAACATCCTTGCCTAGAGATAGTTATAGCAACTTGCAATTCTTCACTTCTTTGTAATTCTTACTTTAAGGGGAATCTTCTTAAGATCTTGAGCTTCTCACCATGGATCTACATCCTCTAAAGCTCTTACTATACATTCCATTGTAAATTTCATATAAGTTTCATAAGCTTTGAAGACAACTTCTTTAGGCTAGGTAGGTTTGCATAAAGTATAGGTCTAGGGAAGGGTATAAAAGGCTAAGATGTAACATGGCTCATAATAATTTTGCAATTAATCAATTATACTTCTTGAGGACTCCTATTCTTGGACCTCCCACCATAGCTAAAGGGGTGAGTACCTTGCTCTACCATTGCAAGCGGTGTGTATCTTACTACCATTACACCCCATGGGTAGGGATAGCATGTCGGCTATGTGAGAGGTAGCCACGGCCACTTGGTTTGAAACACTTGATCAATAAGCAGTCCGTGAGCCTTGAGCATTGTGTGCTTCGAATCGAGCATGGAAGTAGGGTTTCATCCTTGAACCAATGCTTGAGGTAGATAGGATATTTAGGCATTTTAATCTGCAAAACAAGTATTTTGGGTTTTTGATGTGTAGACGAGTAGGATGATTCAGCCCAAGCATTGTCTTGTGATTTTCGTTTGCATTAAGGTAGGATAGAACTAAAACATTGTGAGAAAACGGTAGGATTTTGCTGTTGTAAACAGGGCGGCACAACCTGGAAAGAGCAGGAAAAAGATAGGCTTCCAAGCCTAATGACTAAGGAGGGTGAGTTGGGAGGTAAGGACTAAGTAAGGCATGACCTTAAAACCCCAAGGATAGGGGGAAAGAACTCATTTCTGCACACTGAGAGTGAAAGAGAGAGCTTGAGAGAGAGAGAGAGGGTTGCAGGTCAAGGAATAGATCATGCCCATTGATTCAGAGCTTTCCAACCACCCCAAGTAGATACAAACTTTCCTTGTTGTGTATTTGCTCGATTTGGAAAGTCTTGTAGGCAACCGCAACCACTATGTGGAGAAATCAGCCAAGACGCATTGCGACGTGTTGTCGGGTTCGCAAGTCCAGGACCACTATGTCCTAGTCTGACTCCCAAAGTTGGGTAGTTGGACCGTCTAACTAGGAGAATCAGACCATCTGATTCTAGGAGTCAGATCTCCAGCCGGGTCTGATTGGATCACCCGTCCAATCGGACACACTTTGACAGTCAAACCAAGCCCTCTGGTCCAATCAAACTAAGCATCCAATCAAATGACCTTCCCCAATCGGACCATCCGATTGGTCCAGTCGGACCACCAATCAATCAGACACCCAATTGTCAATCGGACCAAACTATGAGATAGGACTAGCCCGGTGAAATCAAACCATCCAATCGTACGTACTAGTAACATCTGACTCCCAGAGTTGGATGGTCGAGACCACCAGAATCGGACTAGTTGGGCAGAAGAAAAAAGAACTAGGGAATAGGACTACCCCCGAGGTTAGGTTCAATTGGGACACAATCCCAACACCCCTAGAAACCCGACTCGGCTCGCAAAGCCAAAGACCAAAGAAAACCGCAACTGTGAAGTCTAGAAATGACCTCTAGTAGCCTGGAACCTGACTTAGAGCCATACTAGGTCATGGACAAGCCAAGGGGGTAGCCATACCTGTATGATTGTTTTGTTTTTTTTGCACACCCCACAGTGATTTCTTTTACATAAGTGTACCAAAAAGATGGAAAGCCTTGTTAAAATATGCGGGATCTAGAGCATGCCAGATGCGGAAGCTATGGAGGTTGAAAGATGAAGAAGAAACTCATGAAGACATTGACCCAAGCAAAGAAAAATTGTCACACAAGTGAATTAGGTTCCAAGATTGAGACTTGGACTCATTAAAAAAATCTTGTGTGTGTACAGTGACATAGACACTTTACCGGAAAGAAAAGAGTACTATCATTGCATTAGAAAAAGAATGCAAGTATGATGCTTTACAGGAATTGGGTGGTGGCACTTTCTCCTACTATGCATATGGGATTCTGGTCCTAAGCCCTCACTACTCCTTACAAAGGGACTGAAGTAGGTATGATTGCAAATATCTCAACACCCCTCCTCAATCACCACCAGAAGTACAAACCGTATAGAGGCTTTTAGTGAAAGTAACACCTGCAAAGTGTGGGCACACCATAAACATGGCAAAACACCAGAGGCTGTTGCAGAAAAGGATAAGTGTGGGTATCACAAACATGATGGTCATCCAAAGGCTATATCAGGGGCCTCACAAAGTGTACAAAGGCTTTAGTACAAGGCTTATTTGAGGAGTTTATAAGTTTATGTTTGAAGCACTAGGGCTAGGAAATACAAAGCTAAATAAGTCTATCTAAATAGAAGGAGTGATGAGATTTTTCCTTCGCCTGGTGGTCTTCTTATTCTTCTTCTTCCTTTGCTCTATTTTCTTATTCTTCTTTGACTGCGACTAGATAGGCCTTTTGGGACCTCTTTCTGGCATTGCAGAACTTCTCAGTGTGTCCGATTCTTTTGCAAAAGTTATAGAAGATCTAATCCCTCTTGCCTTTGTACATGTTGCCAATATATAATGCATGTTCATCTCTGGAGATGCTTGGTTCTTCCTTAGTTTGTAGCTTCTTTTCCTCCTCTAATAGTGATGCCTGGATATCAACAAGTTCAGGGTTTGGCATATTGATTAGAGTTGTTGATACATTATTATATTCAAGAGGCAAACTCTTAGAACACCGATGCAAACATCTTCTTCCATTTTAATGTTGATTCCTACAAGTTGGGTTAGAAGTCCTTCCATGTAATTCACATGTGTGGCAAGTGATGTGCTAGACTTCATTTCAAGCCTGAAAAACTCAATCAAGAGACCATACTTTGATGATTTAGATTGTGCACCAAACAAGGTGTCAAGTCTCTTTCATGAATCTTGTGAAGTATCACAATTATCCACATGGTGGATATAGCTGTTGTCTAGCTCCAGTTTGATAATGGCTTGAGCCTTATCATCATTCTTTTGCCAAGTGATAGCAAGGTCCACATCACGAGGCTCCTTTTCTTTTCCAATGGTAATGGCCCAGAGGTCCTTCTTCATCAAGATGAGTTAAATGCGGGTCTGCCTGGTGTGAAACCCGACTCCTTTGAAGTGAGCAATTGGAGAGTCTTTGCCCATGTTAGACTTGCAGGAATAGCAACAAATCAAATTTAGAATTATCATATTTGAGAAGTAGAAGAGTTGATTGAGATGTGTCAAAAGACACAAGTGCAAAGAGCACTAAATGAGTGTCAATGGAAACTATGTTTCTTCCTTGAGTCTTCCAAATCTACAATATCCTTCAAGTTCTTTCAAATCCAAATATTCCCCTTCTTGATTTGATGTTGGGACCTTAAAATCCGAGTGACCTTACCTTTAGTGTGTTGGAATCAGTGAGTAGATGAAGTAAAAAAGGGCTTCAATGAAAGTGAGTTATGGCAGATTAGGGTTTTTGGAAACAAGTGACTGGTATTTTGCTTATTGCTGCTCACCGAGGTAGCCATTTGAGAAACCCTCTAAGGGGGAGAGAGTTTAGATGTACAGCTTCAAAATCCCTATGATAATGATCAACATTGTTACATGTATGAACTAAAAGAAGTGTATGATCAGACATAAGCCCAAATAGGAAAATGAGCTGGAATTCACGCAATGCTGAGCTAGATGATCATTAATGTCTTGGTTTGAAGTGCCAAGAAGAAGTGCTTGAAGAAAAGAAAGATATTTCCAGAAGGAATCTCAGTGAGATATGGCTTGGTTTGAGAGATATGAAGGCTCCAAGCAAGGTAGGTACAAGCTAGCTATGGCTGCCAAGAAAGGTCAAGTGGAGATAGAGGTGGAAGATGAGACCTTCAGCTGGGACTTGAGCTGAGCAATGATGAATAGAAGCTAGAAGAGCAGAGAAGGAAGCTAAGATGAGCTAGACCATGCCGAATTGGGCTCTAATACCATGTTAAAATATGCAGGATCTAGAGCATGGCAGATGTGAAAGCTATGGAGGTTGAAAGAGGGAGAAGAAACTCATGAAGACATTGACCCAGACAAAGACAAATTGTCACACAAGTGAATTAGGTTCCAAGATTGATACTTGGACTCATTAAAAAAATCTTGTGTGTGTACAATGACATAGACACTTTACTAGAAAGAAAAGAGTATGATCATTGCATTAGAAAAAGAATGCAAGTACAATGCTTTATAGGAATTGAGTGGTGGCACTTTGTCCTACTATGAATATGGGATTCTGGTCTTGAGCCCTCACTCCTCCTTACAAAGGGACTGAAGTAGGTGTGATTGCAAATATCTCAACCATCCTGAATTTGCACCGTGCACAATAGAGCACCCAACAATGAGTGTACACAAGTTGAGGACTGTTTTCAATAACAAGGAACACACCCAGACATAATAACTCAAAGGAAGCCACCAATAGGAGGAGACCCCAAAACACAGTCAGGTGCCTCAGAGCCCCATTAATAGGACCCTCGAAGACGGTTCCAAGACAAAAAGAACATCAAGATTGAGGGAAAAGTGCTACAAGAGCTGCTCGGATCAATTGACAACTATGTGGAGCAGGAAGCAGGAATGATGTCACAAGCAAACGCAGACTAGGGAGACGATCAGCTGGACTTGGGTGAGTTCCAAGTTGCGGTCTATGACTTGTTGAACCAGAACAGTAATCCACGGTAGGCTAGTAGGGGAGGTAATAGCCAACCTAGAGGAAGAGAGGAAAGCGGTTAGGAAAGCACTACAAGGCATAACGGCCTACAACTACGAGCAGAGAGCTAGGAAGCTGCATTAGGACATAGATGTGTACGAAGCGCAACACATGCTAGCCTTAGCCAGAAAAAGCAAGGCGAGACCAAACGCGGAGAGAGAGAGAGTGCTAGAGGCATACCTCACATTGAGCAAGCTTGTGACCAAGCGGCTCATGGACAACACGACTGCTGAATAGAGTGTAGCAGCACTAGCAACCTCTCTACTCTCAGGCATAGGAATTACTCATGGGGCGAAGAGCTAATCAAAAATCCATGCAGTATAGCTAATAATTAGTTGGACAAGTACCAGTCTACTAGCGACCCATATAGTTTTGTAGAGCAGTTCAAGTAAGTTTGTGAGGCCAATAGTCTCACGGACCTTGCAGAACGCTCCTAGGCATTTGGGCTCTGCTTAGGCGATAAAGGTAGGACATGGTACACTAGCTTAGATGTGGAGGAGTGGGCAAACTTTGCCTGACTAAAAGATCTCTTCATTAAAAGATTCTCAAAATCATAATATTCTGATAACCTCATAGTTTGACTAATGAACGTCAATCAAATGGACAAGGAGTACATAAGAGACTACATCACTCATGTACGCAGCCTCTTCAAGAGAATCCCCACGAATGAGCGACCTAATGAAAGAGCTGTCTCCACCATGTTCATGAACAGAATCCATGGTGAGGAGTTATACAAGGCTTTGGCAAGTAACTCTAGCTTGTAGCGAGACGTGTTAGCTAGGGTCTTTGAAGAAACAATTACAGTGGATGACCAGTTGAGAGAGAGAAGCTCTCAAAGTTTGAACTGTGATAACTCCAATTAGAGGACCTTAGAGAGGACCACAATCTCTAGCAAGGAGCCAACCCCTAACACACAGGACACGAGGAAGAGTGTAGATCAAGGCCAGTACGAGCTAGCCGAGGTGAGAATGGAGCTAGCACGACTGCAAGAATTGGTGAGGAAACCAACGCCACTACACATCCAATGTGTGCATTGTGGCAGCAACCACCTTTTGATTGAGTTGCAAGGATCCTAGATCTAGGCCGTGCACAAATTGTGGTAGGTTTGGCCATGATGCCATGCATTGTAGGTTGCCTAGGAGATTTCCCCATGTTCAGCAATACAATCCACTATACCTAGGGAACAAGCCAATCAATTTCTTTGGAAGAGGAGCCGAGCTGGCGCTCCCAGCACCAAACGATGCAAAACTAGCTATCCCTAGGATGGAGATCAACCCGCCGATGGGCATGCCCAGGCCACCAGAACCCTATGTGACCCATCCATCGAGTGATGCTCCAGTCCATTACGTGGAGAAACCTAATGAAGACGAAGCCTATGTGAACCCTTATGTCTCGTATGACGAAAAGGTAAATCCAGTCATGATGGACTATCGACTAGTACCGGTGATGGCATTAGGTAGAGGTAGGAGAAGAGGATTTGCAAGGCCGAATCCAAGATCCAATCTCGTGTTGGACTTGCGATCACCAAGGCCATATCTCATCGCTTGTCTAGAGAGAGAACAAGCAAATAAGGAAAAATCCGACCTCAGATGTGTTGAGTGTAGCATCACTCATCTCTTTGCAATTTCCCTAGAAGAAAGCCATCCCCTAGCTTGGCAATCATGCCATCAGTACCCTTGGGGCTGTTTGGAGACATTTGACAATAAGGATACATCCATCCCTCTACATGTCATGACCAGAGCACAAAGAAAGCAGGCATGCATATCACTGCCAGGTTCCAGTAATTTAGATGCAGTCTCAATAGGAAAGAAGAGCTGAAGGAGAAGGAAGAAAAAAACTGATGCAAATGTCACATTTAAGAGTGAGGGCGTGACAAGGCTAGTGACCGGCAAGAAGGTCATGGATGCAGAGGTAGAGACTACCGCTCCAAAGATAACAAAGAAAGGAAGTGCCAAGGTAGGAGAGTATCCTCATCCTACATGCCAACTCGAAGCAATAGCCAAAGTAAAAGAGTGGGTAAAGGAAGCCCATGATCACCTCAAGGACATTAAGCCTATCCTAGAGGACAAGATCGAGCATGCCAGTCTTGCCTACATGACCAAGGTCGAGAAACACACCCATACCACAAGTGGTCCCTCGAAGGCCAAGTTTAGATGCTATGGGCCAGCCAATCAATACACATCAATGCCTTTTGGGAAGGCACTGAGACACATGCAGTCTTGCCTATCCTAGCCCTACGAGATGTAACACAAAAGGGAATCGTAGATACTAGGGCAGGAGTGAGTGTGTTGAGCCATATTGTGCTTTAGGCTTGGGGAAATCTGCTTGTCGAAACAGCTAAGTTCAACATCACTCTAGCTAATGGAATGAAAGTAGGGCCATTTCGAGTCTTGAAGAATTGGCCAATGAAGATCGCAGGTGTCTTCTCTTTGAACTTCATCGTCACCAAGGAGTGGACTATGACATTCTGCTAGGCCGACCTTGGATGAGGAACACTCGAGTCATTGAAGACTGGGGCAATGGTTTAACCTTCCTAGGAAACGAGACGGAAGCAGTAAGGATCAAGATGGACACTTGGAAGACGACTCCTGTCAACCTATATGCCATATTTTCCATACCAATTGATAGCCAATCAACTTTATAGGCTAACAGTGGTAGGTGAATTGGGTAGTTGGCCTCTAACAAACCCCAAGACAACACCATAGGATAAAGACCGAGGATCTTCCCTCAACAAAACCCACGAAACAATGCCATTGAACACATGATCCAAAATTCGTGATCACTCACTCCTCACTGAGACTTCAACTCAACACTTAAACAGTTCAAACCTTCAAGCTTAGATTTTACCACTTTTAGAGAGAATCTGAAACTAAAACAACCATGGTAGAGACTTTGACCACACGAGTTTTCATATTCACACAACTCATATTTTTAAGGGATGGCAATCCCATATAGCAAACTGCTCCACAAAGCATGATTGCTTCAAGCAATACAAAATCAGTTGTGGATCCTCTCTATTTTTATTTCCTTAGAGCACACATAAATACAAACCAAATACATAGGTAATCAGAGCTTTATATGGCAAATTTTCATGCTTATTCAATGCTTCAAGAATTTCATTGTTGAAGACATTCCATTACTGCATCAAAATAGAGCTTGCGCTGATATACCAATGTATAATCATGATGACTTTCATGGGAAACCAAGTTGATGTTGTGGTGTTAACCCCAAGTTGAGATGGTGGAAAATGAAGGAAAAAGCGGTAAAAGCATGGAAGAAAAGCAAAGACACGCAGGCGACCTCTAAAGGCTAAGCCGAGACCAAAGGCGCAATTTTAAATGAAAGGCGCCTCAAAAACTTGAAAAACTCTTGTAAAAGAGCACCAGGCTCCCTCCTGTGCCAATTGTAAAATATTAGATGGGCATAGGCTAGAGGCATAAGGATAGAAGAGGGAAATGGAAAAAGGACCTTGCCACAATGGTCGGTCATATAGAAAAGGGGATGGGTGCCCTTGGGATTTTAGGGTTTGTATATAAAGTTCAAAAAGTGAATGGAAACTCATTCTTTGGTATGTGGCTAACAAGAGCTCTCTTCTTCTTCTTCTCTTCTTCTCTTCTTCTTGCTTGTGTGTGCTCTTGAGAGAGGGAGTGTGAGAGTGTGAGGGAGTGAGTGTGTGGGAGTGAGGGATCAAGAGGGTGAACCTCTTCACCATCTCCTCCTCTCTTCTTCTCTTCTCTTCTCTTCTCTTTTCTCGCGTGAGCGGCTATGGAGGATGGAGCTTGGAGATGGAGGGGGCTTGAGGATGCTTGAGCTAGCATCAAGAATCGTGGAGCTACCAAGGTGCACAAGGGAGGAGGCTACTCACATCAGCATCAAGGTAAGCTCACTACATTCGTAGGATCGACGGCGCGTCCGCTAGGTGAGAGATAGCCATTAGAGCTCGCTTGAAACGCTTGAAGCAATAAGCGGTCTGTGGGTCTTGGCGGTTGAGTGAAAGCTCCCACATTTTGGTTCCGTTGGCCAGGACCAACGGATTCAAGCTTGAGCACTTGCGTGCCTCATATCGAGCATCGAAGTAGGGGATTCATCCCCAAAATGGAGCTTGAGATAGGTAGGAAGTTTGGGTGTTTTTGATCTTCAAAACAAGTAAGTATTTTGGAATATTTTGGTTGTTTGATGATTGGAAAGCATGGAGAATCTATTTCAGTTTTTTGCCTTCGATTTTTGTTGCATTTAGCGTAGGTTAGAATTAGGAAATCGAACTGGAGAAGGGTAGGGTTTACTGTTTCAAAACAGGGCAAAAATCGTGTAAAAATGGGTAAAATGCTCGCTAGTGATGCCTAAGATCGGCAAGTGAGTGATTTGGGGCATCAACGCCACACTTGAGAAGGGGTATAAGAGCCAGGAGGCCAAGGGAGAGCTCATTTGTGCCATTTCAGTGAGAGAGAGAGAGAGAGAGAGAGAGAGAGAGAGAGAGAGAGAGAGAGAGAGAGAGAGAGAGAGAGAGAGAGAGAGAGAGAGAGCGAGAGAGAGAGAGAGAGAGAGAGATAGATAGCTCCAGCTCGCATTGATTCGATCGCATCACCGACACACTTACCGGCCCGTTCAGGTATATGAATCTCTCCCTCTACTCCCCTAGATAGGATCTAGAAGTGCATGGCCATGGTGCTTGCCTACATCTGGTGAATCGATCAAAATCGTGTTTGCACAGGTTACGCGCGCCGCATTCGGCCCAAACCCTAGTCGGCCCTCGGGCCGCGGGCTGCCGAGGCAACCCGTCCGAGTCAACCCATTTGGCCGTCCGAGTCAAAAATTTTTGCCAGATGGCACATTCGAACGACCCATCCGAGCCTCGAATTCAGCCCTTGGCCACCTTCCACATTCGGCCCGTCCGAATCACCTTGTCCGAACTTGCCATTCAGCCATCCAAATCAAAACCGTCCAAGTCTAACCCTAAAATTTGGCCCTCGGCCTTGTGCCTCAGCCCATCCGAGTGACCTACTCGGATCCTGCAATTCGGACCAGTTGATCCGAGTGCAACTTTTTATCAAAATTTTTAGAAATTTGACCTGACCCAGCAAATATACAGCAGTGCAAACTGTCGAACCCCTTCAGGTGCTCAGAACTTGATTTTGGCACACGTAATAGGAGAAATCGTAGCGTGTAGCTGCTTGGCAGATAGAAGTGGGTAGTTGCAAGACCCAAGGACTTAGACGCAAACCGCTGAGCTGTAAAACCTGATTGACTGAAAACGAACAAGGCGACATACGAGAAAACCCTAAACCCTGACAAAATGGCCAGAAAATTGATCTACAAGCCTATCAGGCCCGAAACAAGCGAGAGTGCGTAAGACGCTGAGGAATTGCTTGCTGCACTCACATTGAATTTCCGCACTTGAAGTACACTTAAGAAAGCTGAAAGCCTGATTGAGCACAAGTGCACGAGAAACAATGCACGCACTGAGTGATCATAAATTGAGATTTGTATTCAATAACTAAAGGAACTCACTCAGATAAACCACTCAAGGAATCCACCAATAGGAGAGGACCCAAGACATAGACAAACCATCAAAGTGTAGATTAGGATCAAGCAAGGGGTGCCAACGACGTGGATTTAACAAGTCTTACTGAACCTGATCGACAGCTTGGTGGAGCAAGACAACTCGACAATGGCAGAGGAGAGCTCTGACCGCGCTGATCTAATGAGGAACTCGATTTGAACATCTTTCCAGATGCTATTTAGCAACAGCTGGTAAGCAGTTACGACGCACATGCCCGGTATGAGCACCGCGGTAGGACTGCAGACGCTATCATCGCAGATCTAGAAGAGAAAAGAAAGCTAGCCCGCAAAGCATTGCAAAGCATGGCCGAGTACAATAGGGATCAGCAGGCTAGAAGCCAAAGGCAAAGTACGGAGCTGCACGAGGTGCAGCGAGTGTTAAACGTAGCAGGTAGGAATCGAACAGATCACGAGAGAGCCCTAGAGGCGGACTTGACGTTGAGCAAGCTTCTCATGAAGTGACTGCTAGATAACACAGCTGTAGAACAAAGTGTCATAGCACTAGCGACATCGCTACTCGCAGGACTAGGGGCGAACCAAGGCTCAAAGAGCCAGTCCAAAATACCGATTGCTGCCAAGCAACTCGACAAGTACCAACCCCACGATGACCCATACAGCTTTGTTGAGCAGTTTGAGTAAGTCTGCGAAGCCAACGGCCTGAACGACCTAACTCAACGCTCACAAGCGTTCGGGCTTTGCCTAGGCGGCAAGGGTAGGATGTGATATACGAGCCTAGATGCTGTAGAGCGAGCCAACTTCAATGGCCTCAAGGATCTCTTCATCAAGAGATTCGTCGAGTCCGGATACTCTGATAACCTACTAGTATGCTTGATTTGAACGTCAAGCAGAAATAGAAGGAGGACATCCGCGACTATGTAACCCATGTGAGGAGTCTCTTCAAGAGAATCCCTCCGACCGACTGAAAGAGCAGTTTTGACTGTATTCATCAGCGGAATTCAAGACAAGGAGTTATATAAGGCTTTGGCAGGCAATTCAAGATTGCAATGAGACACAGTAGCTAGAGTGTTTGAGGAAGCCATCAGAGTCGATGATCAGCTAAAAGAGCGGAGCTCTAGGAGCTCGAATGTAGAGGAGACCAACTCGCGAGGTTCAGAGAGAGCCTCAGCCTCTAGTGAGCGATCAATCCCATCATCCCAAGATAAGGGGAAGGCCACCAAGACATACCAAGACTTGGCTGATGTCAGGATGGAATTAGCCAAGTTGCAAGACATGTTGAGACGACCAACGCGCTCGCACGTCCAATGTGTGTACTGTGGCAGAAACCACTTACCAGCCGAGTGTCAAGACCCTAGGTCAAGACCTTGTGCTAACTGTGGTAGGTTTGGCCATGACGTCGCGCAATGCAGATTACTAAGAAGACTTCCGTACTCGCAACCCTACGACCAGCCTTACCTAGCGAACATGCCGCAACCATTCTTTGGAAGGGGAGCCCCATTGGCCCTTCCCACGCCTAACGATATGAAGCCAACTATTCCTAGAATGGAAATAAATCCTACGAGCATCCCTAGACCGCCTGGTCCTTACGTGACCCATCCACCGAGCGATGCCCCAATCCACTACGTGGAAGAGTGAAGTGAGGAAGAAACCTATATATACCCTTACGTCTCGCATGACGATGAGGGCAACGCTGTCCTCATGGACTATCGACCCGTTCCGGTGATGGTGTTAGGAAGAGGACAAGGTAGAGGCCTAGGAGGGCAGACGCAGGATCCAGTCACTTTTTGGACTTGTGGTCACCCCGGTCATGTCTCATCATGCTGCCCTGAAAGAGAGCAACAAAATAGAGACAAGGCTGACCAAAGGTGCATAGAGTGCGGAATCACCCATCTCTTCGTGGATTGCCCAAAGCGAAAGCCATCTTCTAGCTCAGCCAACGTACCATTTGTCCCATTGGGGCTATTTGGTGTCGAAAACCTCGATGGGGGAGGCCACACCTATACCATTGCAGGTCATGACCCGAGCCCAAATGAAGTAGGCCGACATCTCTCTGCCAGGACCTAGCAATCTTGACGCAGCCTCAATAGGGAAGAAAAGCCGTAGGCGGAAAAAGAAGAGATAGGAAGCTAAAGTCGCACTAAAAACCGAGAGTGCTACGACTCTTCCTACTGGAAAAAAGGTTTCAAATGCAGAGGCAGAGACTTCAGCCCCTAAGACGGCCGAAAATGGAAGCGCTAAGGTAGGAAAATACAAGCAGTGCTGCTAAGGCCAAGCCTTGATGCTACAGTGCCACTAAGGACAACGATCTCCTGACCACGCTAGTGACTACCCCTATAACACTTGGCCTAGGAGATCTGCTTAGGCAGCATCCTACCCTATGGCAAGATCTTAAGTAGTGGGTCGAAGGGTCACGAGAGCAAGTCACGGCCGACCCTCAAGACCATGATGTAGAAACGCAAATACCAAGTTTGACGCTTCACTCTGTGCCTAAATCCTTGCACGTCAATGCCTTCTGGCAAGGTTCTGAGATGCATGTAGTCTTACCGGTCCTAGCCCTAGGTGACACAACAAGAAAGGGAATCGTAGACATGGGAGCTGGGGTTAGTGTGCTTAGCCACGCAGTGCTTCAGACTTGGGGAAACGCGCCTGTCGAAAATGCTAGGTTTAATATCACACTAGCAAACGGTATGAGAGTAAAGCCATTCGGGGTACTTAAGAATTGGCCAATAAAGATTGCAGGCATCCAGTTCTTTGTTGACTTTATAGTCATGAAGGGAGTGGACTACGATATCCTATTAGGCCGACCTTGGATGCGCAAGGCTAGAGTCATCGAAGATTGGGGTAACGGCTTGATCTTCCTTGGCAACAGAATGGATGCCGTAAGGATAGAGATGGATACTTGGAAGACCTCACCGGTCGACCTAGATGCCATCTCTGCTATGCTCAAGGGTAACACTCGGGTCAAGGAGTCCTATGGGCCCTTGACCAAGTATATCCTATGCCCGGAGGATGAGCGGGATTGGATGCACGTTCTTGCTACAATCGACCTACCATTCTCAGACCATGAGGCATATGAGCAAACCATGAAAATGATTGGCAAGCCTAGCAACACACTCTCCGTACCAGTCTGCATGATGGCAGGAACCCTTCGGGGAAAGCCTAAGCCTGTCAACTTCCAAGTCCCAACTAACAAAAGGGAGCTCCAGGAGATGGTGGAATACTTGACAGACAAGCTAGCTGGCAATGCAGCCGCAAACTTCAAACCACTCCAGGATCTCCTAGGTGAATCCAAGTGGCAATGGACCAGAGTGCATGACTTAAACCACATGTATAACTGGGCCGTACTCCCTGACCAATGACAAGAGCTGTACTAAGCCCTAGGAGATAACGAGCAGTCTGATGAAGGGGATTCTAACGACGAATACGAAGACTGCCAATCCTTTAGTGATGGAACTGAGGTTGAAGTAGATACCGTAGAATATGACACTGAAGGACAAGAAATAGAGCAAATACGAGCAGACTCCAAGCCGCAGAAAAGAAATATCTTTAGGATAGAGTGAGGGGTCATGCGCATGGAATGGGACCGCGCTTGGTGGAACACATAGGAGCCATAGACCTTGAGCAAGTAGGCTTAGCCCAGCCAGGGACGACACCAGTCCTTAGGACAGAATCACCATCTGAACTATGCCCACCAGGGGAGACCACCTCTTCTAGCGAAGACGGGGAGTACGACTCTGAGTCTCGGACAGTGATCCAGAAATCCCTAGGCCGACCACGATTAGACACACGAAGGGGGACCTACCCGTCCACCTGAGACGCAGATGGTTAAGGCAGGAAAAGGTAAAACAACTTAGGGATATGCGAACGGAAGAACAGTGGAAACCACAGGACCTCCCTAAGCGCTTCACGAAATTCAAAAAAGGGGATAGGGTAGTAGTTGTGTTAGGTGCCAAACGTCAAGGACAAACCAACGAACCAATTGAGGTACCAGCTAGGGTGAAGGAGGTGAATCTAGCCTAGGAAGAGGAAACATCCCGACCAGTCTTCATTGCCGATGACTTGACTGAGGAAGAAGAAACGAGTCTTGTCGCTCTCTTGCGAGAGTACATAGACGTATTCGCATGGTCCTTGGAAGAGCTCAAGGGGGTAGATCCGAGTGTCGTGACTCACAACATACCCATGATGCCATACACAACGCCGGTCAAGCAGCGACCGTATCCTATGAATCCAAAACACGCTCATGCTGTCAAAGAGGAAATTGACAAGCTGATGAGAGCAGGATTCATTTACGAAATTGAGCACACATAATGGGTATCATCCATAGTCATCGTGATGAAAAAGAACAGAAAAATCCGAGTGTGTGTCAATTTCAAAAAGGTGAACGTTGCTACGAAGAGGGACAACTATCCATTGCCGTACACCGAGCACATGCTTGAGAGGGTGGCAGGTAAGGAGGCCTATAGTTTTCTGGATGACTTCTCAGGGTACAACCAGGTGCAAGTGCATCCTGCGGACAGGCACAAGACTGCCTTCGCCACTGAGTGGGGCGTCTTTGCTTACATAGGCATGCCCTTCGGGTTGACTAATGCCCCTGCCACTTTCCAACACCTCATGTGCACCATCTTTAAGGACATGCTTTGTAAGGAGTTAGAAGTCTTTGTCGATGACCTGTGTGTCCATTCGACCTGGATCGAACACTTAGACAAACTCCGTGTAGTATTTGAACGGTGTCGCTTATATCGTCTCTCCTTGAACCCCTTAAAGTGCCAGTTTTGGGTAAAGCACTGATGCATCTTAGGGCACGTGATGTCGAAGAACGGCATTGCCACTGACTTCTCCAAAGTCAGGGTTATTTTTGACCTTCCACCCCCAATTAATTACAAGGAAGTTCAATGCTTCTTAGGCCATACGGGGTACTATCGGCTCTTTGTACTGAACTATGCATTGATTGCCAGACCATTGTACAAGCTGCTAATTGTCTTCGAGTGGACCGAAGCATGCCAACGAGCGTACGAAGAATTAAAAAAGGCTCTAACCACGGCACCAATTCTACGAGCCCTAGATTGGACCATTACCTTCCACGTGCACACCGATGCTTCTAAGTTTGCCGTGGGGGCAGTGTTGTGCCAACCTGGTGAGCACAACTTAGATTATCTAGTGAGCTTTGCTAGCAGGCAACTCACTGAGACAGAAATGAACTACTCAACAATAGAAAGAGAGGGATTAGCCATGGTGTTCGCTGTGAAGAAATTCTGGCATTACCTATTGGCCACGCCCTTCATCTTTTTCATGGACCATCAAGCCCTACTCTATCTAGTAAACAAACCTTGTGCTACAGGACACATAGCTCGATGGCTCCTTTTGCTCTTGGAATTCGATTTCTCCGTGGTTGTGCGAAAAGGAAAACAACACTACATGGCTGACCTTATGTCATGCATTCCCACGGGAGAAGCCGCCGGACAAGGCATCATTGATGAATTACTTGACGCCCATCTATTCCACCTGTCCAATGAAAGAGATTTATTTAAGGCTAATCTAACGCCATATTGGGCAGATGACATAGTCCAAGTGCTTGAGCATGGACTACCTGAGCGACCAATAGAAAAAGCCCAACTTAGGCACTTGATCCTTAAGATCCAGCCCTATCAGCTGATTATAGGCCAACTCTATAGGCTGGGGTAAGACAGATTGCTGCGTAGATGCGTATGTGAGCATGAGATGCACGATGTGCTCTCAGAGGCACACAGCGGCATTGCGGAAGGACACTTTAGCGGAGACACGATAGCACGGAAGGTGATGCAGTCTCAACTATGGTGGCCCGTGCTTTTCCACGATGCCATGCGATTCGTCAAGCATTGTGACGAGTGCTAGCGGACAAAAGTCCCGATTCGCAAGGACCAGATGGATTTGACCCCAATTATTGCTCGACAACCCTTCGAAAAATAGGGAATCGACTTCATAGGACCCATCAGTCCTGCGGCGCAGTACTCATAAGCCAAGTACATCATTGTAGCCACGGATTACCTCACAAAATGGGCAAAGGCAAGAGCCACATGTAAAAATGATGCTAGGATGACTGCCAAGTTCTTATGGGAGCAAGTGATCTCGCGATTCGGCTGCCCCATCGAACTAGTCAGTGACCAAGGCATGCACTTCATCAACGAAGCGATAGCGCATCTCCTGTCCACCTTTCTCATTATCCATCGCAAAAAAACACAATACTACCCTCAGGCGAATGGTCAGGTAGAATCCACGAATAAGATTCTCGTCAATGTCCTGATCAAAGTAGTCTCAGCCTCACGTAGCGACTGGGACAACAAACTTATGGTGGCTTTGTTGGCTTACCGTACAGCTTATAAAATGACTGTCAGTCAAACCCTGTTTAGGCTGACCTATGGAATAGAAGCAATCCTACCCTTAGAATTCTTTGTTCCTAGCCTAAGAATAGCCCTTCAAGAACAATGGGAAGGGAAGGAGGAATGGACGCAACGCCCGGTCAAGCTCGAACGCCTATCAGAGACCCATCTTCTAGCCACCCATGCACTTCTATGTGAGAAGGCCCGTCGCAAGAGTTGGTTTGACAAGCATGTCAAGCAGCGTGACTTTGAACAGGGTGACTTGGTGCTCCTCTACTCCGTTAAGGGACATAAACAAAAAATGAAATTTCGAGGCCTTGGACCCTTCAAAGTTCGTGCGATCAGCCCCCGCACAGGCAATGTCGAACTCGAAACCTTAGACGGTGAGGGAATAGGCTTCTTCAATGGTAGTCGTGTCAAGAAGTACTACCTGCCCACCCATCCTTTGCACGAGCCCCCGATGTTAGAACTGCCTGTCAAAGAACGAGTGGCCACAATCACTGAGATGGATGATGAGGATGAGGAAGCCGTAGAGCCCGTATACCTCCATATAACGGTCACTGCAAAACAAACCTGCGCTTTCAATGCTCTGATCGATGAGGGAGAAGACTTCAATGTCCTAACTCACGATCATTGGATCAAACTTGGCAGGCCACCACTTCAACCCACGAATGCTAAATTAAATCCCTATGGGGCCCATTCCTACGCACTCCTCGGCAAGTGCAAAGTAGCCGTTTTTATCAAGTCTGAGACTGTCGCAATGATTTTTTACGTGTTGCCAAATGCTAAAGACTCAGGCACGGAGTCGCTGCTAGGGCGCACTTTCAAAAAGCAGACTCACTGCAATGTTGATTATGAGTCGCAGCGCATCCACCTTGCAATAGGAAACGTTCGCATTGTCACATCTTTCAGCAAGGGCTACGCGACTTCATCACCACCCACAAAGCCACCGATAGAATTCTCCATGACCAAATCTACGAAGGGGGTAGTGCGCGGCCGCCACCTCCCAGAATTCAGGAATCACAGCCCACAGTAGCAAAACATAAGGCTCAACAGCCTAGATTTCAATGGAAGCCTAAGCAGCCGCAACCGCCGCCTAGGAGTCAACTCCCCTATCCTCACACAACCAAAAACTCTAACCCTAGGAGGCCAAGATGCAGTCACATAAAGCGCCACATGATCAAGCAAAGATGGGTCCCTAAAGCCCTCTTACGTGTGTAAGGCTACTACGAGGGAAATACCTGGCTATGGATCCCTAAGGCCCACACGGCCAAAGGCACCATTTATACACCGCCCTCAAGCTTGATCAAACCGCGTTCCATAAACCCTCAAAACCACAAGCCGTAGTGCTCTCTTGAACCACAACCATCTGCTTCATCCATGCCTAGACCCAAGGGAGTCCCACAAGCCTACTGGCCCAAACCGCAAGCTCCGTCACAAGATTCATCACCCGCCGAAGTCAATCCGCCTCCCCAACTCCAACCTAAATGCAGCAGCCCGTCTGTCATAGTTGCTCCCAATCCACTCAACATCCAAACATCCCAACCACAAACTCACGAACCCTCCCAAGCGCCCATATGTGTTGTCAAAAGTTCTTATTCTGTCAAACCTCAACCACCTGTTGGCCTTAGGCCCTCCTATGAACGAAAATCCTTTCTAGCGCTAGCTATTGACCTTGCTGAGGACACCGGGGATGACATGGTGGATTGTATTAAACAACTAGATGACACTTTCATGTCACTCGCGCTAAGCTACGACCGCTTGGACTTAGGTCTATTAGAAGAACCCTTTGCAACTGAAGTGCAAAATATGCCTTGATCTTGGGAAACCTTTGAATTCGCATTCGCAAAAGCTTCTCGCTCCGCTGCTGAATTGATTAACAGCGAAATCTCCAAGGAGCAAGCCATCAAACAGCGCCTTATCACGTCATACAATCTAGAACCACTTCTGCTATCACTGACCAAGAAATCGTGGAGTTATCACACCTTGCTGATACTGGATCACCTTTCTTGAGGCAGTGGTACGCTCTTAGGTTGCAATGGGAAGTTGAAGGATGTCGCATAATGACCAACGCTGAGCAACTCCGCGTGGAGCCCCAAGAGGAACACCAAGAAAAAGGGAATTCTCTTGCAAGAAAATCTATCTTGTAACATGAACAAGCTTGTTTATCATGTTTCATATGATCACAATGAAGAAAAGAACACCAGGCACAACAAATCTTCATGCAGCATCATGTAAATCTCCCACGGTTTTTAATAGAATCAACCATATTCTTCAACATCTTCACAAAATCCATCAATAGAACAAAGAAAGCAAAGAATTACACCATTCTTTGAATGGAAATACATCACATAGTATTCTTCTTCAATATCTTCATAGTCTTCTCTCTCAATCTCTCATATACAATCACTCTGTTTGAGTAGAATTGGCTATCTCTGACTCTCTCTCACACACTCCATCAATAATACATCATCTCCTCACTACAATCTCTCGAAAATTACTCTCAATAATCACTCTTAGGTCGTGGATACCCCTCCCAAGAGGTATGTCTGATATGAAAGGTCACCAGAGCCACTACAGTGTCTCTTCACAGCTCACTACTGTCACTTCACTCTAGTCTTCACTTGAGTCTTCAGCAGCTACTTCTTCCACTTCTTTCAGCTCTTTTGCACTTGTATTCACCTCTTTCCAAGGCTAGAAAACTTTTCCAAAAGTCACACATACATTCCACAGAACACTTACAGAACAGTCTACAGAACAGCTACAGTACAGAACAGAACAGAAACAGAAACAGAAACAGAAGCTCTACAGAAGACCTACAGAAGGTTACAGAAGGTCAACAAAACCTCATAACTCATTCTCAAACCATTCCAAACTCTCACAAACCATTCAATAAACTTTCACAATATCTCATTCTTCATCAATCAATACTCCATCCCTCCTTACAGAAGACCATCAGAACAAAACAGACCAAAACAGAACAAAACAGAAGGTATACAGAACCATTCAGAACCTATCAGAACATCACAAAACCACCAACAAACATCATGAACTTCCAAAACACAATCATTATCATCTAAAACACTCTCAAACCACTTCCTAATCAATCAATCCTCCCATAAAATCAACCATTCAGCTCTCAAAAACAACAAAAATCAGCCAAAAAACAAGTCATTTCAACACTCAACATATCCCCACACTTAATAAGGAAGCGTCCTCGCGACCCAGGAAAAAGGGAATACAAGTTCAAGGAAAAGCTTCACTGTGATCTTCATTATCTTCTTACAAAGAATCCATCCACCATGACCCCAACTTATAACCGGTTTCTGATATAAAATACAAAGAAATGAAAACTCTTTTATACATTAACACCTCTTATCAAACTAAAAATCACCACAAATTTGTAAAGGATATAAGAGTTTGCTTCTTCTTCTTCATCTTCATCTGCTTCAGCTCTCCAACCACGACCCCATCTCGACAAATCTCCAAAACATAGCTCGTACACAAAATCCAATAGGAAACCACCACGTTCATAGGACATACATGAACTCACAACACAAACACTAATACACAACACAACCATCTGAATGACTTCTTCAAAAAGAAGAGTTTGGCATTAAAAAGCTTGCACCATACATTGGAAAGGCATCAATGAAGATGATCCCTCTTAAAAGATTGATGTTGTCGGAATCGATCCATAGATAAGGATTCATCTACAAAGTTTTTAGGAGGATTTTGAAAAAATTGGAGACAGCACATCCTTTCCAACAGGACCAAGTATCTGCTAGGCAAACAGAGGGCATGAAAATACAGTATCTCCAACTGTTGGGAATCAATGCTAACATTGACATTCATGCACAACTTTGGGATAGGCTTTGAATCAGTATGAGAGTGCCTATGCATATACGCCAGGTACCAAGCAAAGTGAGCAGTTAATCTCACTGAAGGATCTGCAGACTGTGAATATTGTTGGGAAAAATGAACATAGTTTTGATAAGCTTGACTTGAAGCTGTCCATTCCCCTGGAATTACTGGCCAATTAATCTGCGGTCCTGTAAGGCAATCATCCGAACTCCATCCCCTTCTTCTGGAAATCTGATTATCAAAACCGTCACAGTCACTAACCAACTGAGGTGGTTAAGATATGGAAGTGTTAGGAGAGGGTAATGGAATAAGGGAAAGTGGATGTAGGGAAGGATAGGAAAAATCATAAAAGGAAGAAAAGGTTAAAGAAGGAGTGGCAGAAATTTGTAAGGAATCACGAAGGAAAGGTGTTAACTGATAAATAGGAAATGTAGAGGGAACATTAATGAGGGGTGAAGGACAGGGTGGAGAAGGGGAAAATACCCTATCCTCAATAAAGGAACAGTAAGTGAAAATAGGAATTTGAGGGAAATTGGAAGGTTGGAAAAGAAGTGGTAAAATTACTGTGGAATTTGTTTGAGAAAGGGAAATATATACAGCATAGCGGTGAGCCAATTGTTGGTAATAGAGGAGGGTAGGAACAGAAGGTCCTAAGAGAGATCGTCTATGATAGGCATCAAAGAAAGTAGCATCAAATGGATTATGTTTGGAAAGATAGGTTAAGAGATCCATCCTCAGTTGGTTAGTACTATGTACAAAGGTAGGAGCTGTGTTTTGTCTTTGATTGAGGACCACCGAATCAATCATGGGATGCCACGAATTATCCTGACAATCAGCTACTTTGGAGGAATAACTCTGGAACATATCGGCTATGCGCAACTCCAAATGATTGACATAGAGAACAGCCTGTAAGACCACATCCCCCACATACCATGCCATATCTACCTCATCTGGAATTAACAAATCTCCTCGGAGATACATGTATGACATCAGCATGGTGTCTGGCGTGACAGAATCTTCAAAGAGCATTCTAACTACCTCTGTCAACAACTCAGCAGACCAAGCCCCACTCCAGCCATCCTCTGGTAAAGGTAGATCCATCGTGGAAAGCTTCATATAGAAGACCAACTTCTGCAAGTGGTAGTGGACAAAGAAAGAATGGTCTGGTAAGACATATTCCTGAAACTGCTCAAAGGTAGACCATAACAAGTCCATTCTGGACTGCAATCTTTCCACTTTGTCTTGGAATAGAGGGCACAAAGTAGCCTGTCTCTGTAGGGCAGCCAAGTCCTGCTGTGAAAGAGAGGGAATTAATGGAACAGGAGGGCTTGGAGGAACAGAGCGGGACTTTGCAAGCTGATCTTGCAACTGCTGGATTTGGGAGGCTTGGTTGGCCACTGTGTCATTAGCCATCTGTAAAGCTGAAAGCTTGTCATCTAAAAGAACTTGGAATTCTTTCGCTTCACTGGACATCCTCTCCTTCTCTGCTGAAAGGTTAGTAACCTGTGACTGAGCCTTGAATAACTGGGTCTTTAATGAAGAAATCTCATCGCCTTGAGTGGCAACCAGTTGGGTTTGCTGTTCCATTTGCTTAAATAGATCTGCTAGGGTATCCTTAGCAGATGCTAACTCAGATGTTGCCTTATGCAACTGGTCTTTGGACTGCATGAGCTCCTCATAGAAAGATGCGTACAGCTGTTGAACACAGGCTGTCACTGACAACTCAATGGAACTTTGAATATCCTTGCAGAGGAAAGGAATGGCATCTCCTGAAACGAGACTGTTCAGGGAAGGAACTGAGATCTCCAAGGATCCTTCTCTATGTGCTCGGAACAGATTATTGCAAGTGAGAAACCCAGGGAGTTCACTGCCAGAAGTAGCAGGGATAGGCACTGAGGGAAGTACAGCAGGGGCTTTGTCCGCTACCCTCTTCAAGCGTTTGCGCTGGATCACCAGGGGAGGCGGAGAATCATCATCCTCTATGTCAATAGGTACTGACTCTTCTGAAGGTGGAGGAGGAGGTACTGGATCTGATGGAGGAGGCAGAGGCACAGTCTTCTGTAAACCTGAATAGGTCAAGAAGGCAGACAAGTATGATCCGTAGGTAACATTGGTAACATTACCCCTCGTGACTTTAACAAAATGCTGATCCATTTTAGTAAGGAGGTATGTGCTCCAATCAATGGCAACTCCTTTTAGCACCATCCTGGAAGCTGTGAAAAGCTCTTTGGACAAATAGTGGGATGGCGTTTTGGCAGGCATGAACCTGTCCTGAAGGAACTGACACATCGTCTTCCAGACGGGATCAGTGATCATAGAAAACGAAACTCCGGAAGAGTTTATCACTTTCTTAACATCAAGGACTTCCCTTGTCTGCTTCTGCAACAGTTTGAGAATCTCTTCATTAGAGAAGAGCTGACGAGTGGTCACAAAAGGTTCTCCTTTGGAGGGTAAAGATAGAGCCTTCCCTAAGCCTCGAGACGTCAATGTCATAGACATTCCTTGGACTACGCCTGTCTTCTTGCTGTAAGAGGCCAGGAACTCATCACATACGGACGGATCCTCTGGAAGTAATGGAAAAGGAGTGGCCACAAAAGCAGCAAGTCCTGCCTTCGTGAGGGGCTCAAAAGTAAGTAGGGACGAGTAATCCCTACTAACTAGTGGGACGTACTGGATAGGGGGAGGAGCATGAGAAGGCGCCATTCAGATGGTTACACACACACCACAACCACAGACAATCAAGGTGAATGCCTGCAAACCAACAGACAAAAAACCAAGGATATGAGAATTACCAATCAAACATGACCCGACCTACGAACCCCAAGCAAACCACAGCCTAGAAAAAATTTGACATGACCTCGAGACAAATGCGACTGAAAGCTTCATGCGATGCATCAAACAAACACCCTGAACCCCGTATCAGGCAATAAAAGAAAAAACTGCATACCGTACCCGTACCCGTAACCGTAACTAAGACAGGAAACCAAAACCAGACCATATCCAACATATATCAAGACGATATTTGTGATAGAACCAAGACTGGACCATGGAAAATAACATTAATGACTGCGTATACCCATCCCACGAAACGGTGTATTAAAAAGGGGATTAAGTGCAGTGAGGGGGGATTTAATTTAGTGAAGGGTTGATTTTAATCAATTATTAAAAATGGGTGAATTTTTATTAGGTGATAAACCTTAATAAGAAAACGGCGGTTCCTTATTATAATTTTAATTACCAATTATTAGGTTAAACGGTGCAGTTATACGAGTCCCGGACTTCGATTCCCGACTGGGTCGCTAAATGCAATTCATTGATTATAATTAAGGTGATGTGGAGCGCTTTTTTGCCAGCGCGTGCTCAAGTGACGGCTGGTTTATTTTAATTAAAAAAGATATGTGTGTTTAGCGCGAATGCGCGTGGAAACGGTGGGTGGATTAAAGGATTTATTTTAACAATTAATTCGTGATTAAGGGGAAAATAAATAAATAAATAACATAAAATAAATACCTGGAAGGGTGTGTATGGAATGCAGGAAAGCGCAGGGAAGAGTCCCAGTAAAGGAAAAGCAAAAAGCACTGATGAAACAACAATGAACACCTTAGCAGATGTGTTAATTTGGTTTATGTTGGTTTTTTAATTTTTATTTATTTTATTTTATTTGTAGTTGTGATTTTTTATGTTGAAATAAATGGAAAATGAGCAAGGGAGGTGAGTGAAATTTTTTAGAATGTTTTTAGAATTTTTTACAATTTTTAAAATGATTTTTCCATTTTTTTTTTGCAATTTAGGGGTAATTTTAGGAAAGATGGATTTTTTTGAAATTATAGGAAAGGCAATTCTTAGCAGACAAAGGTCCAAAAATTGGCAACTGGCAGAATGGATTTTTAGAAATTTTTCTAAAATTTTTTATGGAAAAATTAATGAAGTGATTAATTAAGTCACATTAATCACATTAGTCAATAAGATATAAGTCAGGTTAGTCAGGTTAGTAGGAGTAAGTCAGGTTAGTCTACCTAAGGCTAGTCTGGTAAGTCTACCTAGGTTAGTCTGGTAAGTCAACCTAGGTTAGTCTGGTAAGTCAAAACAACTAAGTTAGGTTAGTTAACCTAAGGCAAATCAACTAAGTGAGGGTTAGTTAATTAAGTGAGGGTAGGATTAGGTTAGTCGAGGTTAACTATAGTTAGGGAAACACAAACCTAACTATGGGTAAGTTAGGGTTAGGGGGTGGGGTTAGGGTTAGTTTGTAACCTAACTAGGGTTAGTTAGGTAGGTTAGGTTTAGTTTTAACTAAACTAGATTAGTGTTAACTACAACTAGGTTAGTGTTAACCTGGGAGGGAGGTGGTGGAGGAGGTGGAGGTTGCAGGGAGGCGAGGGGAGGTGGAGGTGGCACCGGCGGCGAGGTGGCGCTGCGGTGGCGGTCGTGGCGGCGACCAGGCGAGGAGGCGCGGCGTCGGGCGATCCGGGCGGCGACGGCGGGCGACGAGGGCGGCGCGTCACGGCAGTCCGGCGAGGAGGCGCGGCGCTGGGTAGGAGAAGAAGGAGGTGGGAGTGCAGGAGGGAGTAGAAGGCGGGGTGGGGGGAAGTATGGAGGCGAAGGAGGAGGAGGCGAACTGGGGGGAGGAGAAGGAATGGGGGGAAGAGAAGGAATGGGAGAGGCGATGGAGGGCGGAGACAGGAGGTGAAGGGAGGAGGAAGGAGGAAGAAGGATTGGGGAAGGCGCAGAGAGGAGAAGGAGGAAAGGGAGAGGAGGAGGAGTGGGAGGAGAGGGAGAAGAGAGAAGGGCGCTGGAGGTGGCGCTGCTAAGAGGGAGGGAGAAGTGGAAGGAGGAGATGGAGTGGGGGTGGAAGGAGAGAGACGGAGAGAAGGTGGAGATGGAGGGAGAAGAGGGAGGAGGGAGAGGAAGGAGATAGAAGGAGAGAAGATGGAGATGGAGGGAGAAGAGGGAGGAGGTACGCGCAGAGAGGGAGAGAGAGAGAGAGAGAGAGAGAGAGAGAGAGAAAGAAAAAGAGAGAGAGAGAGTGGGGGAAGACGGTTGGGATTCGGGGGGGGAAGGGTGTCCGTTGGGGGGATGGGTGGGGTAAAAAAAATTTGTATTTTAGTTTTTTTTTAAAAAAATAAGGTAATTAATTAATGTAAAAAAAAAGAAAAGAGGGAAAGGGAAGACGCCCCTGTCCCGCGCGCATGCGCGGGGCGGGGGTAAAAAAATTTGCGGTGACGGAAGGGAAAGGGCACTCGGATACAGGGACGGAGCACGCGGACATGACCAGGGCGCGTGGAGATTCGTAAAATCGAAAAAGGGCGCCGTTCACGCGCAAAACGGGCGCGCGAATACACGTAAAAAGAAAGAAAAATTAATAACTCCCAATCCGGATGTCAAAATGAAATATCGTAAAAATGAAAAGTGGGCAGGACGACAGGGGGGAAACAAGAAAAATATGGGACGGGGGTTCCGGGAGGGGTAAAGGGTGGTCACGTGCAAAAAACACAAAAAACGAACCAAAAACGCTATTTAAAAATTAATATCGAAAAATTCGTGCATCGGAATGAAGTGCGGAAAAAAGGAAATCTGTGCAGAAAGTTGTGCTCGACAATCCTATCATGTCAAAACATAATTCCGACTAAGATAAGACGCGTTCACATGGAAAAAACCCAAAAAACAAACCCGAAAATGGGATCGGAAATTAATATCGGACAAACCATTGACCGGAATGACATGCAGTAAGAAGGAAAAATGTCCGTAGGAAGGGGTGGCACAGGGTTATCATGTTAAAACGCAGTTCCGGTGGAAATAGGAGGGGTTCACATGTGAAAAACTTCCAAAAATACTCCCGAAAACGCATTTAAAATTTAATAAGTAAAAATCCATAAGGCGAAAAAGGGTAGAGGAAAAAGGAAAAAGGTAGGGGAAGGCACGGGGGACACGGCTGTCAAGTCAAATTGGAATTCCGATGCAAACAGGGCAGGTTCACATGGAAAAATGTCAAAAATACACATGAAAAAGTCTTAAAAAACCGGAAAATTAATAACGGACAAACCATGTATCGAAATGATGCGATATAAAAAGGAAAAATGTTAGGGAAAAAGCGCTAGTCAGTGCTATGACGTCAGATCACGGTTCCGAAGCAAGAAAAGCGCATTCACATGGAAAACCGGCTAATTCACGTAAAATACTTCAAAAATTAATAACTCAAAAACCGTGCACCGGAACAGGGGTAGGTAAAAAGGAAAAATGGACCGTTCAATGGGAGGAACAGGGCTATAAGGTTGGATTTGGATTTTGGTGAACGTAAGAGGCATTCACATAGCAGGACCTCAAAATCAGGGAATGAAGGAAAACTGCAAGGAAACAGCCCCAAGGGTGGGTGGGAAGGGATCCCATTAGGATAAAAGCAAGTCATGGCATACATGCATGAGCAAAATAAGGCATATGCAGATGAGTATGCAATGTAGATGCGCAGGAACGCGTCCCCACACTTAAGACCTTAACAGATAGGGTAAACCGAGTAACAGGGACCTAGGACCACGCCATAGACCATCCACTAACTTCCCCACACTTAAAACATGACCGGCACGAAGAAACCAAAGTGTAAGGTTAGAAAAACTTGGCCCGTTTCGTCAAGAATCAAGGTTGAGTGTCGACGGCACGTCCAGTGTTGTTGTCGGCGCTGGAGGGACCAAGGCATCTTCTCGGCACACATCCGTCATGGAAGGGACCATGCGGCAGCACCTAGGGAGGTAACTGATGGAAGGAATCACATGAAATTTGTCGATGATGAGGGATACTACACTCAACTCACAGTCACTCAAATGAAATGAAAGATCAGTCACTCGCCCCATGACTAATATCACTCGCGGAAGAATGATTAAAACCCATAACTCATATCCGGTTGAGGAATCAACAAGGGGGAGAAATGGTGTAGAAGGAGTATGCCAGGGTGCACAGTTGATGGTGCATTAGTGCGTCCAAGCCGTCTGGCATAAGTGCAAGGAGGAAGGCAAGGGAGCCTTACAGTGCAGTGTACAGAACAGGGTGACGTGTCTTGTGTTGACGGTAAAGACCCATCCCGTGGGTGCATAGGGAAAGTGGAACATACCTGACTCCAAGTGTCGTAACGTCCCTCAATCTCACCTCTCGGTAATTGATTGAAGAAACTCCAGTCACACTCAGCCCACCCTCTGTCTCACTCTCTGTTGATAGATACAGGAGGGCAGCCTTTTCCTGAAACCCATTGATGTAATCCTCACAATCACTTGTGCAAAGGGTGTATGCCTTGTGCGCAGTTGATGGTGCAACAGTGCATCCCGCCCTGTGCCGGCATACAGTGCAAGAAGGAAGGCAAGGGAGCCTTATGGTGCAGTGCACAGAAACAAATTGTGCTTTGTGCATTGAGAGGCCCATCCCGTGGGTGCAACACTTCATTCACACTTCTCACCTCTCATTCGATTTGAAGGGAAAAGACTGGTCTCTCGACCCACCCTCTGTCTCACTCTCGGTTGATAGATACAGAGGGCAACCATACTCACTTCCCCATCCGGTTAGGATGAAAGCTCACATCACTCGATTGTTTGTCGATGAAGATCGCGTCATCAATTGTTGAGGAGGCGTACCCAGGGAGGTAGCCATCAAATCGAATATTGTATTGAATAGGAATATGTCGTCTACTAGAGGACAGTTAGTCACTTTACAGAGAGACCCAGGACACAGCGTACCAAGGGAGGTAGCGTCGGAATTGGATCCTAGGGATATCAATCAATGAATCCGCTTTCTGGACTGCTGGGTGTTACCACCTTTTCCACAGCTAGCTTCTCGCCCAAGGGTGTTTATCACCTTTTCTTGGAACGAGGCCTGCTATGACAGGGAATTGCTTCCTTTTCTCTCATAACATATTTGTTTATTTGTTTTTTGTTCTTTTGTTTGTTTGTTTGTTTTTTTTTTAAATTATAAAATTCCCGAGGGTGTTTCCACCTTTTCTCGAAGAATAGGTCGGCATGACAGGGACCTAAGTCCTTTTCTCCCATGACCGATATGTTTTTTTTTCTTTTTTTTCTTTTTCCTTCTTTCTTTCTTTTCTTTTCTTTTCTCTTCTTTTTCTCTTTTTTTTCGAATTGAGCAAGAGAATGGTAGAACTACCATTTGTCAGAACCCACCTCGCCACTGTCGCTGGTGGAAAATAGAGAATAAGAGATCAAGGCTGAAAGGGGGTTTTGAGGGGACAGAGGGTTGCGTCCAACTCATCAGAAGTGATTGAAGAACGGCTATCAGAAGTAGCATCATAAGAAGTACAGTGCCGCGCCAACGAGGGAAAAGATCAAGTGACCGTAATTGTCAAGATCCCCAAGGAGGGAAGTACTTCTTCAGGCGATATCCATTAATTAGAAAGGGATCATCAGAGGCATCCAGGGTCTGTACTTGAACAGAACCATTAGGGTTGACTGCAAGTACCTTATAGGGGCCCATCCACCGCTGTTGGAGCTTGCCAGGAAACTTGCCAAAGCGTGAATCATAGGCTAGGACCAAATCACCTTCTTTGAACTCCTTGTGCTTGATGAAACTGTCATGGTAAGCCTTGCGTCGAGCTTGCGTGGCTTCCATGCACTGTAGAGCCATCCTACGAATTTCGTCCAAACATTCCAAGTGCAGGAGACGGCGTTGCAGTGAATCATCATCTCCCAAACGCTCTTTGATCGCCACTCTCAAAGAGGGTAATTCTAGTTCAACAGGAAAAACAGCTTCTGTACCATACACCAACTGGAAAGGTGTCTGTCCCGTTGCTACTTTATGGGAGGTTCTGTACGCCCAGAGGGCCTCTATAAGTCGATCATCCCAATCACGACGATGTGTAGCGATCGTTCTTGTCAGAATCGAGCAGAGGATGCGATTGGTGACTTCGACTTGGCCGTTGGCTCTGGGGTAATAGGGAGTGGACTTGCGATGGCGGATCTTATACAACTCTGTCAACTCGTCCATGACTTTGTTAAGGAAATGAGTGCCTCTGTCACTTACCAGCTCTAAGGGACTGCCAAAACGGGTGATGATATTCTCGTACATGAACAGGGCCACGCTGTTACCATCGTCCCGCTTGAGGGCTTTAGCTTCACACCACTTTGTAACATAATCCGTACATACGAGGATGTATCTGTTCTGTTTCCTTCTGGTAGGAGGGTCGATCGGAATTACGAAGTCAATGCCCCACTTCTCAAACGGCTTCAAGGGAAGGATAGGTTGCAATGGCATGGCACTTGTCTTCGTGGGTTTCCCCATTCTTTGACAAGCATCACATCTTTTACAGTAATCATAGGAATCTTTGTGGATGGTAGGCCACCAATATCCTGCTAGCAGAGCCTTCCTGGCCGTAGCTTCTCCTGCAAAGTGACCTCCACATGGCTCGTCGTGGCAAGCCTTCAGAGCGATCCCAATCTCTTCCCCGGCAACACATCGTCTGAGTACTTCATCTTTGCCCTTCTTGTACAGTGCACTGCCTAGCAGGGTGTATGGGGCTGATTCTAGCATGAGCTTCTTCCTTTCCCGACTAGAGATACCAGGAGGGTACTGTTGGGTTGCCAGCAGATTGGCAATGTCCGCATACCAGGGGGTGACAGTTTCTACCAAGAATAGGGAAGCATCAGGGAGGTCTGGATCATCCTGCTCCTCGTCTGCAGTTTGTGGGATACGCGACAGATGATCAGCTAGAACATGGGAACGACCAGGCTTAGTAATCACCTCAAAGTCGAACTCCTGGAATAAAAGGAGACATCTCATCATTCGTCCTTTCACATCTGCTTTGTTCATCAAGAAGGACAGGGCCTCATGATCCACATAAAATTTAAAGTGGGTAGATAGGAGGTAATGGCGAAACTTCTCCAGGGCAAACACCATTGCCAAGCACTCCAGCTCGGTCACTGTATAGTTCCGTTCCCTATCAGTGACTTTTCGTCTTGCATAATAGATCGGTTGATCCAACTTCGAGGAGCCCTTTTGGCAGAGGATAGCACCTAAGCCTTCAATTGACGCATCAGTGTGTACGTGAAACTCTTTCGTCCAATCAGGAGGTTGCAGAATGGGTGCCTCAATCAGACACTGCTTCAGAGTGTGGAAGGCTTTGTCACATTCTTCCGTCCAAGTAAACTCTGCATCTTTCCTCAAAAGCTTGTGCAAGGAAGTTGCCTTTGTCGCAAAATGGGCTATGAACCTTCTGTAGTAACCCACATGGCCTAGGAATCCCCTCAACTGTTTGAGGTTGGTGGGTGCTGTCAGAGCTGCAATCTTTTCGATCTTTGCAGGGTCTATTGATATCCCTTGTGCAGAGACAATGTGGCCCAACAGAACTCCAGAAGAGACCCCAAAGATGCATTTGTCGGGGTTGAGGGAAATCCCATACTCCCGGCATCGGTCAAAGCATTGTTCCAAATGTCCCCAGTGTTCACTGATCAAACTATAGACACAAAAGTCATCCAAATATACCTCAATAAAGTCGTGCAGATGATTTTGAAATGCAGCCATCATGACTCGTTGGAAAGTAGCAGGGGCATTGCAAAGCCCAAATGGCATCACTCGGTAAGCGTAGGTCCCCCATTCTGTGGTGAAGGTTGTTTTGGATTGGTCTTCTTCTGCGATCTGGACTTGGTTGTATCCGCTGAATCCATCCAGAAGAGAATAAAGTTCATGTCCTGCCACTGTATCCAACAGTTGGTCTATGAAAGGGATAGGAAAATGATCCTTCTTTGTCTTGGAATTAAGCTTTCGAAAATCCACACATATTCGCAATTTGCCATTCTTCTTGGGTACAACCACAATGGGTGAAACCCATTCACTGTTTGCCACTGGATAGATGAACTCGGCTTCTAGAAGCTTCAACAGCTCCGCTTTCACCAATGTGGAATAATTTGGGTTCATTCGCCTCTGTCGTTGCCGTACTGGCTTGGCATCAGGCTCCAAGTCAATATGATGTTGACATATTGTGGGATCAATCCCCTTTAGGTCTTTGTAAGACCACGCAAACATGTCCAAATTTTCTTTCAACAAGTTGTACAAGGTTAACAACTCCTCTTCTGGGAGACTGCTACCCACCTTCAAGTGGCGTTCAGTGCCTTCTGCATCCACAAAGGTTAATTGCCTTTCACCTTCTACTTCACGGATGAAGGTCCCGCGGACTGCTTCTGGGTAGAGATCCGACTCCTTCAAGGGAGTGGTATCCTCTTCGGATGTCCCACTAGAACTCACTTCTTCTTTTGGTGTAGACTTAGGTTGCTCCTTAAGATGTTGAAATGGAATTAGAGCCGTTCCGGGTTTGGTTTCAAAGTTAATTACCTCTTGGCTTGAAGACTCATCTTCTGAAGATACATCCAGGAACGTCACATAACAGGGACCCTCTGATGCCTGTTGGGTTGGTGGGACTAGTGCTTGTTGGCACGGTGCATCATCATCATCTTTCTTCGACAAAAATAGGTTAGGACAGCAGGAGCCACACTTGAAAGACGGCTTGTTATTCTTAATCCATTTCTTATAAAGGTTTTGCATATGAGAAGATCCATTTACCAGACCAAATAGTATCATCATCATTCTGTCCCATAGCATGAGCTCATCGGCTTCTGATACTTCTGGAACTTCTTCTTCAAATGTATCCTCTTCAAGTGGGATAGACTCTTCTGGCTCACTTTCATAATCTTCTTCGTCCATATCATATCCATCCTCTTCTGTCTCTGTCTCTGTTTCTGCTTCTGTCTCTGTTTCTGCTTCTGCTTCTGCTTCTACTTCTGCTTCTGCTTCTGTCTCTGTAGGAGCTCTGTAACAGAAGAACAGATTCTCTGGTTCCTCTCCTCCCTCTGTCTCTGGCTCTGCTGTGGCCATGTAACAGGGAGAGCAGTACATCCATGCCTCTATCTCACTATCAGAAGTGACTTCAGAAGTCATTCCCGGTTCAGGCAGGAAGTATTCACCCATTGATAATGGCTTTGCATCCTTTGGAAGTCGGCTTACTGTATCCACTGTTAAGGAATGTGCCACTGTTTTCTTAGGAAGGATCTGTTTGACAGCATCTTCGTCTGCTGATGTTCCATTTGTAGCCTCGTTAGGGGAATCAGAAGATAATTCCAAGGAGGTGGATCCATGTCCTTTTTGAGAACCATACAGTTTCAGCACCACTTTGTTGGGTCCTCTACCCAAGGTCAAGGTTCCTTTGAACCAATCCGTCCTTGCTCTGGCTTCAAAAAGCCAAGGTCTGCCCAGTAACAGAGGATAGGATGTACCATAAGAGTTTGGCTTCACCACCAAATAGGTCAGCCAATAATCTTTTCCAGCCACTGTAGTCTTCACATATGGAAGAATGCCCAAAGGCTTGATTCTACTCTGATCCGCCAGTCTGATGAGCCATTGGGTTGGTTGCACACCTTGTAGGCCTAGATCCTTCATTGTCACATCCGTCATAATGTTCACTGATGAACCTCCATCAATCAGTGCATTTGAAATAAAGCAACCTTCTATCCACATGCCAGTCTCTGGAGTACCCGGATCTAGGAAAGCATTAGCCACATCCACTTCTTTTACAGGCTCTGGAGCCTTGTTGGACTTTGTCACTGTTGAGGGAGCAATCCTTAAACCACGTCTTTTCGTCAGTATACTTTTGAACCTTTTCCGGCAACTGGGAGACAACAACAATAATTGTCGGAATGTGAGGTTTGGTTTAAAGGTATCTAGATCTCTAACTAGATCGTATTCCTTAATAGGATCCACTGGCTTTTCTAATCGATTAGGGAATGGGGCAACACCCATTTTCATTTTCCCTCTTTCTTCCAACAGAGGAATTACAGGAACTTCTTCTGCCACTTCTGCCACTTCCTCCTCTTCTGTATCCTGGACCTCTGGTCCTGTCTCTGTAACTGTCTCTGTAACTCTCTGTGGCACTGTAGTGCTCTGTACGGCACTGTTAGGCTCTGTTCTGTTCTGTTCTTCTGGTGGAAGATTGAACTTCACTGTTCTGGCAGGAGGGTTATTTTCTTTCTGGATAGGTGGTTCCTTCTGCTTTGCACGCGTGATGGCAGCAACTTCCAATTCCACCAAATTGGAGGTAGGCTCTTGAGCCTTGGACGGACTATCAGTAGCACTGTTTTTCACTGGGGCTGGGCTTGGACAGTCTTTTGCAGTGTGGCCTTCTCCTTTGCATCGACTGCATAAGGGCTTGTAATCCACTGACCTTTGAGGATTTGGACAATTTGGTGAAATGTGTCCCTTTTCTCCACATCTGTAACACTCCACTTCTGATCTCTGACCACCGCCAGACTGTCTTCCTCTGTAACTTTGAGAGGGAAATCTTCTGGGTCCGAAATTAGGACCAAACTCTCTAGGCTTGGGTCCAATATCTTGTGTTGTCATTTTGGATTCCAGCAAGTTGAATCTTGTGTCTTCTTCCCTTCTTCTCCTATCATGCATCTCCTTCAGAGAGCAAATGTCCTCTGTATGATTCTTCCGCAAACAGTAGGAACAGAAGGCTCCAGGGATGGTTGGTTTCCGTGTACATTCAGTGGCTAAATGGCCTGCTTGATGACACTTACCACACCAAGTATTTAACCGCATCACATCTCTTCCTGCTCCTGCAACATTGGATATGCTTGCTGTGTTCACTTTCAACGTCTGTAGTTGTTCCGTAATCACATCCATCAACTCCTTTTTGATGTTTGCAACTGAGTTGGATAAATAATCCTTCAAGCTTTCTCCTCCGGACGTACTGGCAGGAGGGTTTTGAGGAGTCTCTGTAATCACTGCATAAACGGGTTGACCTGGTACAGAGGGGTCTCTGTTCTGGTTCTGATTCAGAGATCCTGTTTGAACTGTTGGCTGTTGACTCCAGTTGGTAGGGTTCCACTGTTGCTGTTGATTTGGCATTGAGGAAATTGGTTGAGACCATTGTTGTGGTGGTTGGGCCATCATTTGAGGCATGGATTGTGGCCACTGAGGATTTGGTGCACTATACTGTGATACTGAGGGCATCTGTTGGTAGGAGTAGGGAACAGTCCCTGGGACTGCATTTGGTGGGTACATCATTCCTGGCACCAGAGGAGGTAGGACTCCTCTTCCTGTATTCATTGCTAATCGAGCTTCCACTTCATCGTACAGTCTGGCACCTTCTGTTGCAGCTTGCAGGGTGGCTGGTCTTTGCAGCTCCACAAACTTACGGACTTCTGGTTGTAATCCTCTGAGAAACACTCCCTTCTGAATGCCATCATCTAGATTATGGTTAGTCCATCTCTTCAAGATGGATTCCATTCGTGAGACATAGGCTTCCACTCTTTCTCCAGAGGACTGACTTAGGTTCATAAATTCCTCTCTCATCCGCTCTTCAAAACCTTCACGCCTGAATTTAGTGAGGAAGGCCAACTTCAGGTCGTCCCATGTGCCAAAAGTTCCTGCTGCTTGTCTCTCATACCACTGAAACGCCGCGCCCTTGAAAGTGGCGGGGAATATCGCTAACCAATGCTCAGGGGTTCTGGCATTGTTAGCCACACATGCTACCATAAACTCTGCTACATGAAGATCGGGGTCTTCATTGTACTCTCCCTTAAAAAATGGCAATGGGACTACGTTCGCTGGTCTGTCATCAATATTTCCAGGACGGATCTGGCTTGGAAGTGGGCCTCCAGCAGGAGGAGGAAGGGCTTGATGTGCCATTGGGACTTCTGTAAAGAGTTCCGCAAGGGCGTCAAAGGCGGCTTCTGCTGCGAGCTCGCTCTCGGCTCTGATTCTTGCTTTCTCTCTTCTCACGTACCTCTGGACTCGTTCCAACGCTTGCCTTTTTATTGCGTCGTTCATCAGGGGGTTGACTCCACTATGTTGTTAGTGCTCCACAGAGGGTTAACAGAAGGCTTCCGTCTCTGGAGGACTCTCTTGCCAACATTTCTTCTACTTCTTTCCTCTCAACGTCCCTAAATTCTGCTTTCATGCCACTGCACAGAGGAAGGTATTCGGTTCTGAAGGTGTCAAAATGCATACGTCTGAGCATTGTGGTGGTGCCATCATCATAGTAATACCAGCTTCTGATGGTTTCAACAGTGTATGTTGTGAAAAACACTCTGTCTACCAACTTCCAGTGGGTTGCTAATTGAACAAACAAAAGATTATCAGTACACCAAGCATCCCATGTATCTTGCTGTTGAGCATCCACGAACAAATTCCAACTCTTTTCCTTCTTGTCCCTGTGAACCTCTACAGACCAAGACTCCTGAAGCTTCTTCACAATCTCCCACTTGATGATGTCTGGAAACTTCTCAATGAATGCCAAATCTTCCATGGATGTTCATTCTCTCTATTTCTGCTCTTCAGTTTGTTCCCAAACAATTTGCCACCAAGATGCAAGTTTCTGCTGCTTCAATAGGAAGAGGAAACTGTCCACCACATAGAGCATGCATCATGATGGTGATATGTTTCCGCCATCGTGGGATGAAATTCTTGTGAAAAGTGGCTTTGATTATGAGAAATTCCAACTCTTCAGTGGAAGAAGGAACTTTACAAACATCCATTGAATTCTTCTCTTCTTGGCAATGCCATTTCCTTCATTTTCAACCTCTTTTGGTGCTTGTTGATGGCAAGTTTCCCTGGCTGCGCACCAAAAACATGGAGCCCCAAGAGGAACACCAAGGAAAAGGGAATTCTCTTGCAAGAAAATCTATCTTATAACATCAACAAGCTTGTTTATCATGTTTCATATGATCACAATGAAGAAAAGAACACCAGGCACAACAAATCTTCATGCAGCATCATGTAAATCTCCCACGGTTTTTAATAGAATCAACCATATTCTTCAACATCTTCACAAAATCCATCAATAGAACAAAGAAAGCAAAGAAGTACACCATTCTTTGAATGGAAATACATCACATAGTATTCTTCTTCAATATCTTCATAGTCTTCTCTCTCAATCTCTCATATACAATCACTCTGTTTGAGTAGAATTGGCTATCTCTGACTCTCTCTCACACACTCCATCAATAATACATCATCTCCTCACTACAATCTCTCAAAAATTACTCTCAATAATCACTCTTAGGTCGTGGATACCCCTCCCAAGAGGTATGTCTGATATGAAAGGTCACCAGAGCCACTACAGTGTCTCTTCACAGCTCACTACTGTCACTTCACTCTAGTCTTCACTTGAGTCTTCAGCAGCTACTTCTTCCACTTCTTTCAGCTCTTTTGCACTTGTATTCACCTCTTTCCAAGGCTAGAAAACTTTCCCAAAAGTCACACATACATTCCACAGAACACTTCCAGAACAGTCTACAGAACAGCTACAGTACAGAACAGAACAGAAACAGAACAGAATAGAAACAGAAACAGAAACAGAAGCTCTACAGAAGACCTACAGAAGGTTACAGAAGGTCAACAAAACCTCATAACTCATTCTCAAACCATTCCAAACTCTCACAAACCATTCAATAAACTTTCACAATATCTCATTCTTCATCAATCAATACTCCATCCCTCCTTACAGAAGACCATCAGAACAAAACAGACCAAAACAGAACAAAACAGAAGGTATACAGAACCATTCAAAACCTATCAGAACATCACAAAACCACCAACAAACATCATAAACTTCCAAAACACAATCATTATCATCTAAAACACTCTCAAACCACTTCCTAATCAATCAATCCTCCCATAAAATCAACCATTCAGCTCTCAAAAACAACAAAAATCAGCCAAAAAACAAGTCATTTCAACACTCAACACCGCGCCATCAAAATAGCAGAGTATGATCCCACTTACATTGCGCCCACCTCATATAGAGTTTTAACCACTCTTCGGGGCCGACCCATGGAAGAACACCTCAAAGGACACCCCTACCTTGATCGCTTGTTGACCGAGAAAGAGCTACACATTGCTAGCCGTGTCGACTCTGGTGACTTCCTCATAGATGTTCTCACATATATCACACACGTGGGAATTCGACCCTTTGATTTGGACCGCGCAGCTCAATTGGAATACAATCCAAATTTCTATACTTGGCTCCTTCACAAGTAACTCCTATCCCAACATGCCGAAAGCCCTTGACCTTTTGACCCTCAATCCTAGGAAGGATTCTTCTCAAGATGGAAGGGGAGGGGGTAAGGTGAAATGAATCAGATGAGAAATGAATCAAAGGGGATAAATCAAAGTAAAATCAGTGAAAAGCATAAACATGTATTATAAAAAAATGGATGGGGTAGAAAAATGGGCAGGAAAACTTTGAAGTAAAGGGCAAAAAGTCCAAGTCTAAAAAGGAAAATCTACATGGCTTCTTAATGAATTCATTCAAAAAGCATAGAGTTTTTCTTTTCCAGCAATCATCGAATTAATATGTGGAAAGTACTAATGAAAGTTATGATTTATGACAAGAGCATAAAATGCCGCAGCAAGACCGCGCCCATCGACTCCCATTCATAGACCAGGAAAGGGAGCAATACCGCATCCATCTAGAGAACCGCGCCTTCAGCCAGTTCAAATTTCGAACCATCCACAACGTAGAAGTTGTAGTGGCCAAGGAGGAAGCAGCCAGGAGGGTGGTTGAACAATGCAACCTCACGAAGTATCTTGAAAAGTTCTCACAGGAGTCAGACCACCTGAAGTGCATGGAGTTCCTCAGAATGTACAACCCAGATCAAGAATGTGGTACTGTGATGGTGGGCAGAGGAGAAGATACAAAGCATGTACAATTCCACTTAGACTCAGCCTTGGTGGAGAAGGCTTTGGGGTTGGTACCAAAGACGGAGAGGAAACAAAAAAGGGATGTTTATGCCATGCTTAAAATGAAGAAGGAAGATGTGCTCACAAATGACGGCATAAGCATCCAAGACATCCCCGACAGAGAAGCCAGGATGCAAGCCAAGCTGATACATGTGCTCTTCTCCAGCCAGTGCTACAATTCATTGATGCATCGAATTAGCGTACATGTGGTGGAGAATGTAGCAGCCCATACCCTAGACGAAGTAGACTGGAATGGGTACGTGTGAAAAACGATCGACCAGGCAGCCAAAGCATTGGCCCTAGGAATTGTGCCAGCAGGAGGAGAATCTCCAGCCTCTAAAGTTATAGAAAGAAAGAAAGCCTCCTCCAAAGCCTCCTTCATCGGGTATGGAGATATATTGACTGCGCTCATCTAGGAGGCAGTGAAGGAAGCACAGGATGCAGAAGAAGGAGAATGAGAAATGCTAGAAAGGTCGCCTCCTCACCAAGACAAGGATAAGTCCACCAATAGAACTGAGACAAAGGAAGAAGGGGAGGGACAGACAAGCAAAAAGACAACCAAGAAGCCCAAGAAGAAGACAACGCAGAGAAAGAAGAAGGATGACGAAGGCATAAAGAAGGAAAGAGAAGACTTGGAAAGGGCAAAGAAAGAGTCTCTAAAAGAAGCCAAGTAGAGAGAGAGGACGAAGAGACATGAGGAAGAGAAGGAAAAAGAAGAATTACAGAAAGCAAAGAAGGCATCGAAACAGGAAGCAGAGAAGAAGAAAAGAAAGGAAAAATGAGAAAAAGAGAAAAAGAAGGAAGAGCAAAGAAAAGCAGAGGAGGAAAGGAGAAGAAAGGCGGATGAGGAAGAGGAAGAACTAAGAAGGAAGGAGGAAGAGGACCTGATGAAGCCACACACCGGTCCATCGAGCAACAAAGCCGAGCGGATGAATTGGGAAATTGGAGCCCACAAAGAGAAAAAAGGTCAGGGTCTAGCACACAGGTGCCGAAGATCGTGCCACCTACAATCACGGAGGGCAAGGGCAAGGCCCCAATTCATCCAATTCCAACCCTCCTGGTACATCCCACTGAACCCACCACCATCACCCCTAGCATCCCGACCAGTGCCGACGTGTCAAATTTCGTGGCGTGGATGCAATATTTCATCAACAAAGAGATGACCCAGGGATAGAGCACAGGAACCACGGCCACAAGACAAAAGAGGCCAGCTACTGATGCGAAATCTAGGCAAGAGCCTAAAAGGCAGAAGGTAGAAGCCTCAACCTCACCCATCCACACAATGATGACGCCATCGACTAACTACGACGAGTACGTTGCCGAGCTACTCTCCCAATAAGAGAAAGCTAAGGAGGAATGCAAGATAGCCGTGGCTGAGTTGGCAACTGAGAAGGAATCAGTGGCCGCCTTCCAACAGGATAAAACGAGGATGATAGCCATGCAGCAAAGGGAGATCGCAAATTTCAAACAAGAAATGAAGGCTAAGGATGATAGGGAGGAGCACTGGAGACAGTAGCTTGAAAACGAGACACAAGAGCTAGTGAAAATGCAAAGAGAGCACAAGCTCCTAATAGTGCAATACCAGGAGCTCGCTACAAAATTTGCTCAAGTTGATGCGCTTGTGGCTAAGCTAAATGACAGAGATGAGGAGAGAAAACAAGACATAAAGGAGCAGCAAGAGGAGATCGAGCGCCTGATAGATCAACTAAACTCTGAAAAAGAAGAGCAAGGGAGGCTGGTCAGGGAGTCAGAAGACCACGAGCAGAAACTCATGATACTAACCCTAAAGTAAGGAGAGATCTTGGAAGAAATGAACAAAAGAGAAGAGAAGTGGGCTCTGCACAATGAAAAGAGGGTGAAGACACTGACATGGCACCTTGCTCTGGTAGAGAAGGAGAAAATCATTGTAGAGAGCAAGGCAAAAGCCACCCAAGTGGCCTTCGGCACTCAACAGAAGGCCTTCCTCGACACCACCCGCTCAGCGCAAGGAGAGTCATTGGAGGTGATGCAAAGAAAGCTCAGCATTGCACGTAGAGCCTTACATGCTGGATTGCAAATGCCACCCCTACCTGCGGAGGTTAGGCTGAGCTTGGACGAGCAACGAAAATACCTATTGCTGGCCAACCTAACCCCCCAGGAAATCGATGCCCTCGGATTCGAAGAGGAAGCACCACAGGGAGAACGGCAGGGGGAGGAAGCAGAACTTGAAATCGACATGAACCTATTCAAGGAGGATGTAGTCCCACAACCCCCCTCGCCGCAGTCTCAAGAGCCACCACAAGAGGACCCATCTGCGAAAAGAAAAGCCGCATCTAGGGAAAGATGCAGAAAGCTAGTAGAGGAAGCCAGGAAACAACTGAGAGCCAAACCAGTCATGCTGTCATTTGCACCCCTCCCATCGTGCCCTGATGATCTCCCCGCGGGATTCCACGCAGAACTGGTGCTGTGGGAGATACAAGAACAAGGAAAGGATCCATTCACCTTTAGTTTTCTCATACCCAACAGTCTGCGGAGGGTCTTGCCGCTCAAGGTGATGGATGAGGTGATCGCGATCGGTGGCCGGTTGGGGCAAAGATGGCTAGAAGAGCGAGAAAAAACCCCGACCTCTTGGGGCACAGAAGCGGCTGATTACTAGCAGAACAAAGTTTTTGAAGTCCCACACACTATACAAGGCTATAAAAGCCAACCCCTGTGGAGGAGGCAAGTATGCGACATCAGTATGCTCGCCTGGATGGTGTTTTGTAACACGCTGCCATTCGAGCGGAACAACCCTACCTACATGGCATACCCTCGAAGGGTAGGGGTGGATTTTGATGCCACCCTCCACAGTCCGACTTCCCTATTATTTATAACTCTAATGTAGTATCCTTTGAGCATGCCCTTCTCTTTACCTCCGAAATCCTAGATGATTCTATGACACACTTTCTTGCAGATTTCTCCTCATGACCTGACCCCGCCTTTGTAACTATCTGTAATTATCTTAGGTTACTTAAGATACTCCTTAAGCAGGACTCGAGTTCACAAGAGCGCGGCCTAACTCCCCTCTTCTTTGACCCTAACGCTATTGACAGCTACGCCATGGCTCATCTTATGATGAGGGCCAGTCTCCTCCCCTCTTTTTGCCTAGCCCTCCTAGAAGATATGAATGACAGCCAATTCACTAGGTGCAATCACCCTTTCCTCTCCACCACTTCTCTTCATGTTCACATGAATGTGAAAGATTACATGCAAAGTTGCCAGTTTTTGAGCAAATCCATCAGACCCCCTTCCCCTCCTCATTCAGATGAAGACAATTAGGCCTGGCTGTCATTCCACAATTGTTTTTTTTTATAAAAAGAATAACAGGAAAGGAAAGGCACACAAGCACTCACTTGCAGAAGCACTTAAACACCACATTGAGCACTATCACTGCACCTAGGGGTTCTCAAGTTAGACGTGCCCAGTGGCTTCGGTCGTCCGGCTCCGCTCCTAACCCCCTAGCCCTTTTTGTTTCCCCACTTCATGCTTAGGGCACATCAAGGGTAGGACATACCTAGGGAGCTAACACTCACCTATGGTTAGACCTGTTACCCTAAGCCACTTGAACCACACCTCCCTTAACACAAATGGGGTCCTCAAGTGTGGGACATCACCCAGGCTTTCTTGGGGTTAGACCCACCTCCCCATTCCACTAGCACGAGCACAATGCACTAACACAGTAAGGTAGACACTCCCCTTAGGGAGAGCACCGCACCTTCCCCTTTCAAGCATCATGCAAGCGGCAAACCACCAACTTTGGAGGCCCCCGTCAACCACTTGCTATCCATGTGGCTTCCTCGATAAACATCAGTTTCCACACGCACTTGAATCTACATGTGGCCCTTCCCTTTACACCATCATTGCCCAAGTGCCTACCACCCTACAACCACACAAAAGTGCCATGGGACTGGCACCTGTCTCGGAGGGAGGTAATGTTAACCCTAAGTCGGGATGGTGGAAAATGGTGGAAAATGAAAGAAAAAGTGAAAAAAGCATGGAAGAAGAGCAAAGACACGCAGGCGACCTCTAAAGGCTAAGCCGAGACCAAAGGCGCGATTTTAAATGAAAGGCGCCTCAAAAACTTGGAAAACTCTTGTAAAAGAGCGCCAGGCTCCCTCCTGTGCCAATTGTAAAATATTAGATGGGCATAGGCTAGAGGCATAAGGATAGAAGAGCGAAATGGAAAAAGGACCTTGCCACAATGGCCAGTCATGTAGAAAAGGGGATGGGTGCCCATGGGATTTTAGGGTTTGTATATAAAGTTCAAAAAGTAAATGGAAACTCATTCTTTGGTGTGTAGCTAACAAGAGCTCTCTTCTTCTTCTTCTCTTCTTCTCTTCTTCTTGTTTGTGTGTGCTCTTGAGAGAGGGAGTGTGAGAGTGTGAGGGAGTGAGTGTGTGGGAGTGAGGGATCAAGAGGGTGAAGCTCTTCACCATCTCCTCCTCCCTTCTTCTCTTCTCTTCTCTTCTCTTTTCTCGCGCGCACGGCTATGGAGGATGGAGCTTGGAGATGGAGGAGGCTTGAGGATGCTTGAGCTAGCATCAAGAATCGTGGAGCTACCGAGGTGTGCGAGGGAGGAGGCTACTCACATCGGCATCAAGGTAAGCTCACTACATTCGTAAGATCGACAGCGTGTTTGCTAGGTGAGAGATAGCCATTAGAGCTCCCTTGAAACGCTTGAAGCAATAAGCAGTCTATGAGTCTTGGCGGTTGAGCGAAAGCTCCCACATGTGGAAATTGTTGAATTCATGTGTTTCCTCATAGAGCACAGAAATTGCCTCATGGAGCATTACACAAAGCAGCTCATAAATTTCTAACCACAAGTCAGATCACCAAGCTTGAAAAAGAAAAGTTGTAGCTATCTTTTCAATCTATAATTTTTCAAAACAATTCAGAGTCAAATCCTTGATATGTTGCCTTGAAACATCTCTGCATAGTCAGCAGTCCTAAATTCTTGCATGCTCTATGTCAAGATTGTGGGAGAGAAGGAAGGAGTCTCACTTGTAGCTTTCTTGCTTGCACAATGGGGGAATACACACAAAGGTGGAGGCTGAAAACTGTTTTCCTCTTCTTAGTTGTGTAAGCCAAAAAGAACTCTCATACAAAGAAATAGAAGAACCCTATATATGGGTCTCAAACCAAACTCAACTAACTAAGGTGGCATACTAACTGAGCCACAAACTAGAGTAGATAAGGATAGCTGTCATGTAGCTATTATTCATGGGCGGTGTACCAACCGCATCTGTAACTGACACGTCGGTGACATAAATGCACAACGGTCACCCTGGCATATCACGAGTGGAGCTCGATATCTCAACACTCCCCCTCGAGCTCAATCCCAATTCCTGTACACCAAGCAGGTCTCTGAACTTGTGCAACTTCTCTGTGCCCAATGCCTTCGTGAATATGCCAGCTACCTGATCCTCTGTGCTGACATAAACTAGATCAATAAGACCTAGTAAAACCCTCTCCCGCACATAGTGATAATGCACCTCAATGTGCTTTGTTCTAGCATGATAGACTGGGTTATTTGCCAAGTGTATACTACTCATGTTGTCACAATAAATGACAACTGGCCCATCTGTAGACTGATGCATATCATAAAGTAGCTTATGCAACTAAGCTACCTCACATGCAGCCATTGCTGCACCCCTGTACTCAGCTTCTGTGCTGGACAAGGCAACTGTAGGCTGTTTCTTGCTTCTCCAAGTGACTGCAGCACTCCCAAAAGAGAACACATGTCCATTGGTAGATCGTCTATCAGAAATGCTACTAGCCCAATCAGCATCAGTGTATCCATGCAACTGTATTTGAACCCCAGTCTCATAAAATAGTCCATACTGCAATGTGGACTTCACATACCTGAGTATGCGTCTAGCCGCATCCAAATGCGGTTTCCTTGGAGCCTGCATAAACTGACTTACCAGTCCAACAGCATAGCTCAAATCTGGCTTGGTAATAGTCATATAAATCAAGCTTCCTACTATGCGTCTATACATAGTAGGGTCTTCCAGAAGCTCACCTGCATCTGCGCTCAGCTTCACATTCTGCTCCAAAGAAACTGAAATAGGCTTACAACCTGTCATCCCATATTTGGACAACATGTCCAATCCATACTGCCTCTGCAAGAGCTGTATCCCACTTGGTGATCTAATCACCTCAATGCCCAAGAAATAACGCAGCTCTCCCAAATCCTTCATCTCAAACTTCTGCTTCAATAGCATTTTCACATGAAGGATATCTTCATCACTGTCACCTGTCATAATCAAATCATCAACATAAATGACAAGTAGCATAATATCTTTCTCTGTTTTTCTCACATAAAGTGAGAAATCTGCCTTGGAAATCTGAAAGCCAATAGTGACAAGATACTGTCCTATCTTGTCAGACCATGCTCTAGGTGCTTGCTTCAAGCCATACAAGGCTTTTTTCAACCTGCAAACAAACTCAGGATGAACAGCATGCACATAACCTGGTGGCTACTCCATATAGACCTCTTCTTGCAAATCACCATGCAAGAAGGCATTCTTTACATCCATCTGATGTAAAGACCATCCCTTTGATGTAGCCATAGCAATGACTGCTCTTACGGTTGCCATCCTTGCAACTGGACTGAATGTTTCTTCATAGTCAATGCCATATGTTTGTGCATACCCCTTGACTACTAATCTTGCCTTGTATCTGTTCACAGAACCATCTGCATTGTGCTTTACCTTATAAACCCACTTACAGCCAATTGCATTTTTACCTTTAGGCAAAGGTACCAATTCCCATGTAGCATTTGCTTCCAAGGCATCCATTTCTTCATCCATGGCTTTCTCCCATTTTTCTTTTTCCATGGCTTCCTCAAAAGAAGTGGGTTCTGGTTCCTGTATCACTTTAACCATATATGCATAGTGAATGGCTGTAAATCCATCATATTTCACCCTATCCACAAGATACCTAGCTCTCGTAGACCTGCGCAAAGTAGGTTCACTCCCAGGTGCTCTCAAAACATTCCTGGTCTTCCTTACTCCAGGTGTAACAATAGAAGGAATACCCAACTCATCATCAATGCTTTGTTCTGAGCCACTGGATTCACCATCCACATAAGAGTGACCTGCATTCACATCAAACATGGGCTGATCAACCTTCTCTTTTCCTTTTCGTGATACCTGCATACCACTATCTGCATTGCTTTGAGAAGATTCTCCTAATCTCAATCTTCCTATCCATGGCGAAGAATGTGAACCACTACTAGAGGACGCTCCAGGTCCACTAATATTTTGTGACTGCTGCTGTGAATTCTGTGCAGCATTACCATTTTGTGCATCTACATCATCAATCACATTTACTGGTTTATACCAGCTACTCATCTCATAAAAAACAACATCTCTGCTCACTATAAACTTACGAGTAGAAGGGTTATAGCATCTATACCCTTTTTGCTGCAGAGAGTAACCAATAAAGATGCACTTCTCAGCTTTTGGATCCAACTTGGATCTCAGCTCATCTGGCACATGTACATAGGCAATGCAACCAAAAATTTTCAAATGAGAAATATCTGGTTTCCTACCAGTATACCTCTCCTCTGGAGTCATCCCATGTATTGCTACAGTGGGAGTCCTGTTCATTATATAGACTGCTGTAGCAACTGCTTCAGCCCAATAAAAATTTGGCAAGTCTTTTTCATTGAGCATGGCACGAGATACCTCTCCAATATGCCTATTTTTCCTTTCTGCAATTCCATTTTGTTGTGGGGTATGACTGCATGAATATTGCTGCTTTATGCCATGCTCCTGCAAGAACTTTGCAAACTCATTTGAGAGGTACTCTCCCCCTCCATCTGACCTTAGGCATTTTATTTGCAGGCCTGTTTCTTTTTCAACCATATCTTTAAGGGTTTTGAAATGCCCAAAAACTTCACTTTTCTTTTTCATAAAATACACCCAAACTTTTCTGCTATAGTCATCAATAAAAGTGACAAAATAATGACAGCCTCCAAGAGATATAGCTTTAGTAGTCCACACATCAGAGTGGATTAATTCCAATGGCTTCTCACTCTCTTGAACATGTCTAGGAAATGGTTTCCTTGCCTGTTTTCCAAACTGACAGGCTTCACATACCTTATGCATTTCTGCAACCTTGAATTTAGGCAATTCTGCAACAATATTTTGGGCCTGCATTGATTTAAGTCGTTGTACATTAACATGACCAATGCGTTTATGCCAGATATCAATATCTGCAACTACACCGGTCCCATGTGCAAACATTGCTGCACTCAATTCAGACATGTCTGCATCCAACGTAAACATTCTGCCCTTCTTCTTTCCTTTTGCTATCAAGCGACCTTTATTTTTCATATCCTCAACAAACCATCCATGAGGATTAAATCTGACCTGCAAGCCCTGCTCAACCATTTGACCAATAGAAACCAGATTCTTGGTGATATTCGGGACATGAAATACATCGGACAGGTATTTCTTTTTCCCATCTTGCATAGACAATGGAATTTTTTCAATCTGCACAATAGGATGTGCAGTATCATCACCAGTCTCCACAAATCCTGGTTTTTCCATTTTCCTTGCATCCTCCATCCATTCTGCATGACCTGTCATGTGGTTTGATGCACCTGAGTCAACATACCATACATCGTTTCTTTCTTCTGCACTTGTCACAGAATTGTTCATGTGCTGCACCATAAACAAATGCTCATTTCTGTCATCACCCTGTCTACTAGAAGATGCATAATTTCCTTATTGCAGTTTTCCATTCATGATGTCATTCTGCTTTTTATAGCAGTCTTTAGCCATATGACCCATTTTACCACAGTAGTAGCATTCAACATTGTTGTTTGCATTTTGACCTCTTTGCCATCCACCACGACCTCTTTGGCTCCCCCTGCCTCTAGAGTTACCACGTCCTCCATAGGACTGGTTTTCTTGAGTTTGCTGCATATTCTGATTTCTACCACGGCCTCCAAATCGGCCTCCTCTACCTCTGCCTCTACCTCTTCCAGCATTTGAGTAGAAGACAGCTTCTTTTGAAGTTCCTCCTGAAGAAGATGCACCACCATTTCTCTGCTCCTCAAAAATTAGAAGAGCAATCAACTCCTCAAAATCAGGAAATCTTTCACGAACGGAAATGGATATTCGGAACTGTGCATAATCTTTTCCTAGACTATTCAAGGTCACAGAAACTAAATCATCATCTTCCACTGGCGACCCAATGGAAGCAAGTGCATCTGCAATCTTCTTCACCTTCATGTGGTAGTCATTGATGCTCATATTTTCTCTTTGCACATTATGCAACTCTTCCTTGAGCTGCATTTTCCTGGCTTGAGTATTTGTGCTATACATTTTTGACAAAGTATCCCATGCCTCCTTTGGCGTACTTGTATCCTGAATATGCACAATCATAGAGTCTGAAATACTGATAGACAGCCAGTACATAACTTTCCTGGCTCTCTCATGCCATGCTTTAAATGCCTGCATTTGCTGTTGATTGGGAACATCAGGAAGAACTGGTTCTTCTTCATTTCCTGCAATAAATTCCCAATATCATTTTCCCATAAGGAAATTTGTCATTCTAAACTTCCATGCTTGCAAGTTTTTCTTGTCAAGCTTTTCAGTGACAATCTGTGAGAGAGAATCAGACGCCATTATAGAACACTGCAAACAGTTCTGTCACTGCAAAGAACACAGCTTCAGCCTCACAAGGGCTAATTTGCAAAACTGACGAAAGTGGTATTTGACCACACAGTCACTTCCTAGTGACGATTTTGCATCAACAGGCAACAAGGATGATTCTGTAACTTCCAATGTCTCTGCACACAAGCATACGATGCAATTTCTACAGTAACTTTTCACTGACCTGTAGAACAGTGGTCGCACATCATAAAACTGGGCCTTCTCCTGAGTGCGTGCAAAAAACTTCCGCCTCCAAAACAGGCCCTGAAATGGCCTCAAATCAAAAAAACAAGGTCGCCGAGAGCTAAAGCTTTCGCCCGCAGCATATACTGCCCTCTTGCTTCACCGCGAAGGGCATCTCAAACTGAGACAATGCACTCTTGCAATTTCCGGCTGTTCTACTTGCAGAGATCTGCTCCCAAAACAGAAAATGAAAGCAACACTGCTCCTCTTACCAGAACACCGCGAGCTTGGCTTGCTTTCTTGAGCTCCTTACCACGAACAAGGCTCTGATACCATGTCAAGATTGTGGGAGAGAAGGAAGGAGTCTCACTTGTAGCTTTCTTGCTTGCACAATGGGGGAATACACACAAAGGTGGAGGCTGAAAACTGTTTTCGTCTTCTTAGTTGTGTAAGCCAAAAAGAACTCTCATACAAAGAAATAGAAGAACCCTATATATGGGTCTCAAACCAAACTCAACTAACTAAGGTGGCATACTAACTGAGCCACGAACTAGAGTAGATAAGGATAGCTGTCATGTAGCTATTATTCATGGGCGGTGTACCAACCGCATCTGCAACAACTGACACGTCGGTGACATAAATGCACAACGGTCACCCTGGCATATCACGAGTGGAGCTCGATATCTCAACACTCTATACATCAAACACAACTTCTCTGTTCCAAAAGCACAATCTTGCATTGATGAAGAGTCGCGGGAGCTTTGAACTTTACAAACTTTGATCCATTATTTTCTTGGCTGAAAATCCTTTCTGATTTTCCAATAATTTGAGCCCGTGCATTCAACACCCTATACATATTTCCTGTTACATACCCAGTTTCAGATGTAGAGACCCTTCACTTCCTTCACTTACATTCTTCTCTGCTGATGGGAAGCCTTACACAACAACTAACAAACATCACTCTCAACATGATGAAGAACAACCCTCTACTGTCTTTCACTCATATCCATACACCAGAACTGATCTGCAAACTCTCTGTGCCCCACAAAGCAGTAGAAGAAAACAAGACAAAAGGAGGACTCTTATTACCCTTATCTAAAAACTGAGAACTAGCATAAGCCCATTAACTTCAGCAGCCTTGCCATCATGCTCCACGGCTCCAATTAATTTAGCCTCACGGTCTCTTTCTTCTGACAATTTGTTCTCCTTCTTCTGAGCTTCAGATTTCTCCCTTCTTCAGCCTACAAGATTCTTCTTCTTCTTCTTCTTCTTCTTCTTCTTCTTCTTCTTCTTCTTCTTCTTCTTCTCTCTCTCTCTCTCTCTCTCTCTCTCTCTCTCTCTCTCTCTCTCTCTCTCTCTCTCTCTCTCTCTCTCTCTCTCTCTCTCTCTCTCTCTCTCTCTCTCTCTCTCTCTCTCTTGTTGTGTCGAACACTTCTCTTCTCTTCTTTTCCCAAAAAGAACTACTCACTTTTTTTCTTTTTCCCTTAATTTTTCAAGTTTCCCCTTGCTTCCCATTAATTGTTAGATGGCAAACACATCCCTTCCCATGTAAAATTCCACTCGAGGACTCAAAATAAAAAATGAGAACGCCTTTTCTTCTCTTCATGCATGAAGTGCGTGTCTCAAAACTAAAATATCTCAACCACATGTCGAATATACATGCTACCACTTGGGATTTCCATTTATCAACCTGACTCCCGCTACGGGTACATGTTAGAAAGACAAAGAAAGGATATTTTCATGTGTTACCCCACTTGACTTCATGAAGCATCATGTCCCCGGTCGCTCATTTTCACTCGCCATGATCAGCCACCCCCTGATTTGGAACAGAAAGTGTGAACAAACCTTTATTAAAAGCTTCAAAAACATCTGAGAAAGACAAACACCTTTTTCTAAAAATCTACTTCATAGAGCACAACACAAAACAGCTCATAACTTTCTAACCATATCTCAAATTGCCAAGCTTCAAAAAGGAAACTTGTAGATCTCTTTCAAATCTATAATTCTCTAGGACAACTTAGAGCCAAATTCTTTGATTTGCTGCCCTAAAACAACTCTGCGCAATCTGCAATCCTAATTTTCTGTGTGCAGTCTACTTCAAACATCGACCTTCTAGAGATCATAACTTTCACATTCTTGCTCGAGACAACACCAAATTTGACAGAGACCTTTAGTAGGTGTCAAAGTACACTTTTAATATGCTGTCTATCATTTACCACCATCTGATCAACATCATATTTTAGAAAGCTGAATTTGCCCCAAATAATAAATTGGAAGCAACCTACTTTATGTATAGTATATACATTACTTACATCCCCTTGATTTACATGATTTTGCATATATACTTCTTTAGACGGAACCCATTGATTCTACTATTGTGAATAGTCCCATCTAAATCTTGTAGCAAGTAAGTGCCATTTTCAAATTTTTGCATTATGAGGAAAGGCCCTTCCCATCTAACTCGAAACTTGGTTTGAAAAGTGGAGTCTAAGCTACTATCATATCTCATAACCAGTATTCCCTCTACAAGATTCTTCTTCTTCAACTGTGTATTAAACCATTACTTTCTCTTTACAATCTGTTTTTCATAACAATTCATTGCTTGTTGCCTATTCAATTGTGGGGCATGCAAGTTCAGTTCTCTGTCAATTTCCAATTCTGTTTGATCTAAGTGATGCTTTCTTACAAACTCCATCGTAGGGAACATGGCATTCATAGATAATAATGCATCTTAACCATATACTAATTGAAAAGGGGTGAATCCTGTACTTGTTTTCAGCATCGTTCTACAAGCCTACAAAGCTTGATGTAGATAATTGTCCCAATCTTTAGGATGATCTTCTACCAGCTTAAAGAGAATCTTCTGTAATGTTCAATTAAATGCTTCCACTATTCCATTGCACTGAGGGTAATAAGGAGTAGCAAATCTGTGTTTCAAGTCTAGTTTCTCTGTTAATTCTCTCAATAGCTTATTTTTGAAGCCAGGATCTTGATCTGTCACTATTTCTAGTGGTATTCCAAATCTACAGCATATGTACTCCATGAGGAACTATTACATCTTCTTTCTTGCAATTCCTTGTAGCCTTAGCTTCAGGTCATTTGGTCATATAATCAACTGCATTAATGATGTAAGACTTTCCTATTTTTGTACCAGGCAAAGGTCTAATAAAATTCAAACCCCACTTCTCAAATGGTCCATAGGCAACAATGGCTTTAGCAAGTTCTAGACGGCTTATGCATAATGCTCTTTGTTGACATTCGGGTGTCCTGTTAGATGTATTGATGCTTGGTCATCATGGTTTATGCCTGGATATGCTATTTGAGAGCTATTGAGCCTTGATTTGGATGCAGACACTTCATTGTTGGTTGGGATTCATGCTACCTTAGTTGACAGGTTATTTAACCTTCAGTTTGGTTATCCCAATTGGTTTCAAGCTATGTCTTTGGGATATGCAATGAAGTATTGACCTTGGGGGTACGAGATCAAGCTTGTCCTTGGTTTTGGATCTTCATTTGAGCTTGAGATTGGCTTTGGAATATATTTGATGCTCCGTCTTGGATGTACATATGGCATGTACGTTACCTATGTCTGACCGGTCTTGACATGCTTGGCCTATGCCACTACGACATGCTACTTACATTGTTTGGAGTGGATTGTTACTAGTGCCTTGTCTTGGCTTGCATCTGGCTTCCCAGGACTTACTTGGGATATTTCTTGGCTTGCCAGTTGTATTTGGGATACAGTTGATGTCTATGGATGCTCTACTTGGAGGTTGCATAGCCTATATGCTCATGATGTCTTATTGATGTCTGGACTTGGATCTTTCGTCACTGGTGCTCTCATATGCCCTTCTTGAGCTTCTTGTCTTGATCCCTATGGCTTTTGTGCTAGTGAGAGCATCATTGGATGTTTGATAGACATTGAGCAGGTAGTTTATGCTATTGAGCTTTGAGTCTTATGAGACTGGGATCTTCTTCACTTGGATGTTGCATGGTCGATATGCCGTAGTCCGCATACATGTACTTGGGCTGATTTTGGCTTCGCACTCCCTGAGCATACACCTCTTTGTGTCAGGTCTTGCCAATGTTGTGTACACTTTTTCCTAATACACAAGGGGTGTGCCGGCTTACTAATGGATTTGTTTGACATGCTTGGGTGTTTGCTCAATGCCCGTATGACTGTCGTACGTTGATTTATGCCTGCTTGATGCTGATTATGCTTTGACAGTCCATTGGTGCATTGATTTTGCCTACAGTTTGCTCTCATTGTACCTGGCTGTAATTTATTACAGCAAGCAGTTGTGTATGGACTGATGTGGAATTTTCATCCTGAATCATCCTGATTTTATGTACTTTTGATGGTACTTGGTGGGTAGCATCATTAGCTATCAGTTTGTGGTCATTTTGCCTTAGTTTTGGTGTTATTTTTTTGTTGTTTACAGTAGAAAATAGCAAGCAATTTTAAACTGTTTGCATTGTTTTGGACTACGTTATGGGTTTTTCTTCCATTGACAATTCTATCTTCAACATCACTAAGCTTGATGGTACGAATTATGCCTATTGGAAGAGCCAATTTTGGTAGGTATTGGTGCAGAAATCGTAGATAAAGCCACTAAGGATGCATGACGAGCAGCTTGCAACTATGACTGATGACGAATGGGATGAGCTTGATGAGTTATGCAAGCCTACCCTCATCTTGTCTCTCACTAAATAAGTGCATTACAATGTGGTTGAATAAGCAAAGAGTGCTTGGGAGCTTTGGGATAAAATTAAGAACCTCTATGGCAAGAAAATTCCAGCAAGTCAGATGTATTGGTTGAGGCAGCTTATGGACCTACACATGAAGGAGAATATGACAATGTCTGCTCATTTGAGCCAATTCCATGCTATTCTCAAGAACTTGACTTTGCAGGGTATTACCTTTAATTATGAGATTACTCCATTGTTTTTGCTTGGGACTCTAAGTGAGTCATGTGGGATGTATTCGGTACTGCCTTATGTGCTCCTGCTACTATTTTGAACTTGCCTGATGTAGAGAGTGCTCTTTTGCAGGAAGGGATTAATTATAAGAACTTGGATGCCTCTCGTGTATCGCATGCTTTGACAGTTAGAGGCAGAGATGGTAATGGAAATAATGACCGTGGGAATGGCCGTGGTAAAGACTTGCAAAAGTCTAGATCTAAGTCACATGGTAAGTCGCGCAGCAAGTCTTGTGGGAGAAATGCTAATGTGACATATCATCATTGTGGAAAAAGGGTCATGTACACCCACAGTGTCATGAGTTACACAATCAGAAGCGCAAAGAGAAGGGAAAAGACAAAGTACATGAAAAGTCCTCTGATCGCAGCATTATGCTTGTGAAATCTAGTGTGAAAATGGAGGAGATAAATGCCATGTAGATGATGACTTCGATGATTACATACTTGCATCTAGTTGTTGTGATTCTACATCATTGTGACCGATGTTCACTCTATGTATGTGCAGTGCTGGCTTTTGGATTCTGGTACTTCATTTCATGTTACACCATGACATGAGTGATTCCACTCCTACCGCATTGTCTATGGTTTAGTTCACTTGGGTTATGATAGGTCACTTACTATTGTTGGGATTGGGGATGTTCGACTGCAGTTCTCTACTAGCAGTACTTTTCTGTTATAGGATGTACGTCATTTACCTATGCTTACATGCAGTCTTATGTCTGTAGGGCAGCTTGATGATGTTGGGTTTCATGTTTCATTTAGGGATTCTGCCTGGAAGATCATCCGTGGAAGAATTGTACTTGCTAGAGGTGCCAAAGCTGGCAGCCTCTATCCTCTTGTAGTTGATGGGTCCTTTGTTGACCATATTTTGTCAGTGGGTTTCATCCCACATGTATCTCTTTAGCATGCCCATTTGGGCCATATGTCCTTGAAGGGAATGAAAATGCTTTCTGGTTTGCAGTACTTATTGCCCCTTGACTACACATGTTTTGATTCACGTGAGCATTGTCATTATGGCAGACAGATTAGGAATATGCATAAGAAGTCTGGTAGGGCACGCATGAGTAAGCCCCTAGCATTGGTACATCCGTATGTCTGTGGACCCATGCCCTGTTAGTCTATGGGTGGTGCAAAGTATTTTGTGATGTTCATTGACAATTTTTCGTGTAAAGTCTGGGCTTACCCCATTAAGGTTAAGTCCGAAGTCTTGGCTATATTTCAGAGATGGATTGCATTGGTTGTGAACTAGGACTGGGCATAGACTGAAATGCCTTAGGGCTGACGATGGGGGAGAATATGTGTCATGTGCTTTTGAGCAACTATGTGATGAGAGGGGTATTAAGCGTCAATTGACCACCCCCTATAACCCACCCCAGAATGGTTTGGGTGAGCGAATGAATAGAACCATCTAGGAGTGTGTACGCAGTATGCTTAGCCATGCATGCTTACCACAAAGCTTTTGGCCTGAGGCAATCAGTACAACTGTGCATGTCATAAATAGATCACCTTCTAGTGGTTTGGATTTCCAGGTTGCAGAGGAGGTATGGACTAGGAAACCTCCATCTTATGCGCATCTACATGTCTTTTGATGTGAAGCATTCTGCCATGTGCCATGCATTTTCCTTGGCTATGGGGATGTAGGCGAGATGGGTTACTGCCTCTAGAATCCATAAGCGCAGAAATTCATCCGCATCCATGATGTAGTCTTCCATGAAGACAATATGCATAGGCAGCCTAAGAAGGTGGTAGAGATACGCAGGGTTATATTCCAAGAGGAGTCCCATGCTCCAATACAGCCTACATAGTTAGATGGTCAATCTGTCGCAGCAATTGGTACATATGGCTAGGTGATGGTTAGGTAGCAGAGCCTGCTTCCATGAAACAGTCTACTAGAGATAGATGTCCACCTGATATATTTGATCCCTCGATACATTATGTCTTGGTTATAGATACAGGAGAGTCTCTCAACTATGATGAGGCTATGTGCAGGGGTGACAGTCACTCCTGGGAGAGGGCTATGTAGTCTGAGACAGGCTCCTTGCACAAGAATATGACTTGGGATTTGAATGCCTTGCCTCAAGGCAAGAAGACTTTGCCATGCAAATGGGTGTACAAGCTGAAAAGTACCCCTAGAAACCCCAAGCTGGCTTATAAGGCAAGACTTGTCACTAAGGGTTTTAGACAGGAGCATGGAGTTGACTTTGATGAAGTCTTTTCTCCTGTGGTCAAGATGGCCACTCTACGCTTGGTTTTGGCCTTAATCGCACAACTTGACTTGGACTTGTACCAGATGGATGTCAAGATTGCATTCTTGCATGGGGATTTGCATGATGAGATATACATGGAGCAGCCTAAGGGCTTTGTAGAACCTGGCAGGGAGCACCTAGTGTGCAAGTTGAAGAAAAGTCTTTATGGCTTGAAGCAAGCACCTAGGGAGTGGTATCATAAGTTTGATGCCTTTATGCAATCACAGGGCTATAGCATAAGTGCTATGGAACCATGTCCTTACATGAAGAAAGCCCATGATGGCTCGTTGCTTATTTTGGTACTTTATGTGGATGATATGTTGATAGCGGGGAAAGCTCATGATGAGCTAGATGCTCTTAAATCTCAATTGAGGAAGAGCTTTGAGATGAAGGATTTGGGATAGGCCTCTCACATTTTTTGTATGTGCATTAAGCGCGACAAGGCATCAAGGACTACTCTACCTCTCACATAGGGAGTACATTCATAAAGTCCTTGAGTGTTTCCGCATGCAGGACATAAATCCTAGTGGCTGTATGTTACCTTCTTATGTGAAGGTTTCACAGGCCGATCGTCCACAGACGGATGAGCAGAGGGCCGAGATGGTCAATATCCCTTATGCATCAACCGTGGACGATTTGATGTATGCCATGATAGCCACTCATCCAGATATTGCCTTTGCAGTTGGTGTTGTGGCACGCTATATGGCTACACCTAGAAAAAAGCATTGGGATGCCGTAAAGGGTATCATGAGATACTTGAAGGGCACAGCAAATATGTGTATTTGCTATGGCGGCAAGGATATAGGAGTTGTGGGCTACATAGACTTTGATTATGTACGACATGCAGATAGTAGGAAGTCTACTTCCAGCTATGTCTTTACATATGTTGGAGGTGCTATTTCTTGGGTGTCGAGGGTTCAAAAGTGTATAGCTCTCTCTACCACTAAGGCCGAGTATGTTGCGGCCACTAAGGCTTGCAAGGAGGCCATATGGTTGGGCCATTTGGTTCATGACCTTGGGATTGATACTATCCCTATGTTGCATTCAGATTCTATGAGTGCTATTCAGTTGGCCAAGAATTCGGACTTCCATGCGAAGAAAAACACATTGAAGTGAGGTATCACTTCATACGTGTCAAGATTGTGGGAGAGAAGGAAGGAGTCTCACTTGTAGCTTTCTTTCTTGCACAATGGGGGAATACACACAAGGGTGGAGGCTGAAAACAGTTTTCCTCTTCTTAGTTGTGTAAGCCAAAAGAACTCTCATACAAAGAAATAGAATAACCCTATATATGGGTCTCAAACCAAACTCAAATAACTAAAGTGGCATACTAACTGAGCCACAAACTAGAGTAGATAAGGATAGCTGTCATGTAGCTATTATTCATGAGCGGTGTACCAACCGCGTCTGCAACTGACAAGTCGGTGACATAAATACACAACGGTCACCCTGGCGTATCACGAGTGGAGCTCGATATCTCAACACCCCCTCGAGCTCAATCCCAATTCCTGCACACCAATCAGGTCTCTGAACTTGCGCAGCTTCTCTGCGCCCAATGCCTTCGTGAATATATCAGCTACCTGATCCTCTGTGCTGACATAAACTAGATCAATAAGACCTAGTAAACCCTCTCCCGCACATAGTGATAATGCACCTCAATGTGCTTTGTTCTAGCATGATAGACTGGGTTATTTGCCAAGTGTATACTACTCATGTTGTCACAATAAATGACAACTGGCCCATCTGTAGACTGATGCATATCATAAAGTAGCTTATGCAACCAAGCTACCTCACATGCAGCCATTGCTGCACCCCTGTACTCAGCTTCTGTGCTGGACAAGGCAACTGTAGGCTGTTTCTTGCTTCTCCAAGTGACTGCAGCACTCCCAAAAGAGAACACATGTCCATTGGTAGATCGTCTATCAGAAATGCTACTAGCCCAATCAGCATCAGTGTATCCATGCAACTGTATTTGAACCCCAGTCTCATAAAATAGTCCATACTGCAATGTGGACTTCACATACCTGAGTATGCGTCTAGCCGCATCCAAATGCGGTTTCCTTGGAGCCTGCATAAACTGACTTACCAATCCAACAGCATAGCTCAAATCTGGCCTGGTAATAGTCATATAAATCAAACTTCCCACTACGCGTCTGTACATAGTAGGGTCTTCCAAAAGCTCACCTGCATCTGTGCTCAGCTTCACATTCTGCTCCAAAGGAACTGAAATAGGCTTACAGCCTGTCATCCCATATTTGGACAGCATGTCCAATCCATACTGCCTCTGCAAGAGCTGTATCCCACTTGGTGATCTAATCACCTCAATGCCCAAGAAATAACGCAGCTCTCCCAAATCCTTCATCTCAAACTTCTGTTTCAATAGCATTTTCACATGAAGGATATCTTCATCACTGTCACCTGTCATAATCAAATCATCAACATAAATGACAAGTAGCATAATACCTTTCTCTGTTTTTCTCACATAAAGTGAGAAATCTACCTTGGAAATCTGAAAGCCAATAGTGACAAGATACTGTCCTATCTTGTCAGACCATGCTCTAGGTGCTTGCTTCAAGCCATACAATGCTTTCTTCAACCTGCAAACAAACTCAGGATGAACAGCATGCACATAACCTGGTGGCTGCTCCATATAGACCTCTTCTTGCAAATCACCATGCAAGAAGGCATTCTTTACATCCATCTGATGTAAAGACCATCCCTTTGATGTAGCCATAGCAATGACTGCTCTTACGGTTGCCATCCTTGCAACCGGACTAAATGTTTCTTCATAGTCAATGCCATATGTTTGTGCATACCCCTTGACTACTAATCTTGCCTTGTATCTGTTCACAAAACCATCTGCAATGTGCTTCACCTTATAAACCCACTTACAGTCAATTTCATTTTTACCTTTAGGCAAAGGTACCAATTCCCATGTAGCATTTGCTTCCAAGGCATCCATTTCTTCATCCATGGCTTTCTCCCATTTTTCTTTTCCCATGGCTTGCTCAAAAGAAGTGGGTTCTATTTCCTGTATCACTTTGACCATATATGCATAGTGAATGGCTGTAAATCCATCATATTTCAGCCTATCCACAGGATACCTAGCTCTCGTAGACCTGCGCAAAGTAGGTTCACTCCCAGGTGCTCTCAAAACATCCCTGGTCTTCCTTACTCCAGGTGTAATAGAAGGAATACCCAACTCATCATCAATGCTCTGTTCTGAGCCACTGGATTCACCATCCACATAAGAGTGACCTGCATTCACATCAAATATGGGCTGATCAACCTTCTCTTTTCCTTTTCGTGATACCTTCATACCACTATCTGCATTGCTTTGAGAAGATTCTCCTGATCTCAATCTGCCTGTCCATGGCGAAGAATGTGAACCACTGCTAGAGAACGCTCCAGGTCCACTAATATTTTGTGACTGCTGCTGTGAATTCTGTGCAACATTACCATTTTGTGCATCTACATCATCAATCACATTTACTGGTTTATACCAGTTGCTCATCTCATCAAAAACAACATCTCTGCTCACTGTAAACTTACGAGTAGAAGGGTTATAGCATCTATACCCTTTTTGCTGCAGAGAGTAACCAATAAAGATACACTTCTTAGCTTTTGGATCCAACTTGGATCTCAACTCATCTGGCACATGTACATAGGCAATGCCACCAAAAATTTTCAAATGAGAAATATCTGGTTTCCTACCAGTATACCTCTCCTCTGGAGTCATCCCATGTATTGCTACAGTGGGAGTCCTGTTCATTATATAGACTGCTGTAGCGACTGCTTCAGCCCAATAAAAATCTGGCAAGTCTTTTTCATTGAGCATGGCACGAGATACCTCTCCAATATGCCTATTTTTCCTTTCTGCAATTCCATTTTGTTGTGGGGTATGACTGCATGAATATTGCTGCTTTATGCCATGCTCCTGCAGGAACCTTGCAAACTCATTTGAGAGGTACTCTCCCCCTCCATCTGGCCTTAGGCATTTTATTTGTAGGCCTGTTTCTTTTTCAACCATAGCTTTAAGGGTTTTGAAATGCCCAAAAACTTCACTTTTCTTTTTCATAAAATACACCCAAACTTTTCTGCTATAGTCATCAATAAAAGTGACAAAATAATGACAGCCTCCAAGAGATATAGCTTTAGTAGTCCACACATCAGAGTGGATTAATTCCAATGGCTTCTCACTCTCTTGAACATGTCTAGGAAATGGTTTCCTTGCCTGTTTTCCAAACTGACAAGCTTCACATACCTTATGCATTTCTGCAACCTTGAATTTAGGCAATCCTGCAACAATATTTTGGGCCTGCATTGATTTAAGTCGTTGTACATTAACATGACCAATGCATTTATGCCAGATATCAATATCTGCAACTACACCAGTCCCATGTGCAAACATTGCTGCACTCAATTCAGACATGTCTGCATCCAACGTAAACATTCTGTCCTTCTTCTTTCCTTTTGCTATCAAGCGACCTTCATTTTTCATATCCTCAACAAACCATCCATGAGGATTAAATCTGACCTGCAAGCCCTGCTCAACCATTTGACCAACAGAAACCAGATTCTTGGTGATATTCGGGACATGAAATACATCGGACATGTATTTCTTTTTCCCATCCTGCATAGACAAAGGAATTTTTCCAATTTGCACAATCGGATGTGCAGTATCATCACCAGTCTCCACAAATCCTGGTTTTTCCATTTTCCTTGCATCCTCCATCCATTTTGCATGACCTGTCATGTGGTTTGATGCACCTGAGTCAACATACCATACATCGTTGCTTTCTTCTGCACTTGTCACAGAATTATTCATGTGCTGCACCATAAACAAATGCTCATTTCTGTCATCACCCTGTCTACTAGAAGATGCATAATTCCCTTGTTGCAGTTTTCCATTCATGATGTCATTCTGCTTTTTATAGCAGTCTTTAGCCATATGACCCATTTTACCACAATAGTAGCATTCAACATTACTGTTTGCATTTTGGCCTCTTTGCCATCCACCACGACCTCTTTGGCTCCCCCTGCCTCTAGAGTTACCACGTCCTCCTCCATAGGACTGGTTTTCTTGAGTTTGCTGCATATTCTGATTTCTACCACGGCCTCCAAATCGGCCTCCTCTACCTCTGCCTCTACCTCTTCCAGCATTTGAGTAGAAGACAGCTTCTTTTGAAGTTCCTCCTGAAGAAGATGCACCACCATTTCTTTGCTCCTCAGAAATTAGAAGAGCAATCAGCTCCTCAAAATCAGGAAATCTTTCACGAACTGAAATGGATGTCCGAAACTGTGCATAATCCTTTCCTAGACCATTCAAGGTCACAGAAACTAAATCATCATCTTCCACTGGCGACCCGATGGAAGCAAGTGCATCTGCAATCTTCTTCACCTTCATGTGGTAGTCATTGATGCTCATATTTTCTATTTGCACATTATGCAACTCTTGCTTGAGCTGCATTTTCTTGGCTTGAGTATTTGTGCTATAAATTTTTGACAAAGTATCCTATGCCTCCTTTGGCGTACTTGCATCCTGAATATGCACAATCATAGAGTCTGAAATACTGATAGACAGCCAGTACATAACTTTCCTGGCTCTCTCATGCCATGCTTTAAATGCCTGCATTTGTTGTTGATTGGGAACATCAGGAAGAACTGGTTCTTCTTCATTTCCTGCAACAAATTCCCAATATCCTTTTCCCATAAGGAAATTCGTCATTCTAAACTTCCATGCTTGGAAGTTATTCTTGTCAAGCTTTTCAGTGACAATCTGTGAAAGAGAATCAGACGCCATTACAGAACACTGCAAAAAATTTTGTCACTGCAAAAAACACAGCTTCACCCTCACAAGGGAAAATTTGCAAAACTGGCGAAAGTGGTATTTGACCACACAGTCACTTCCTAGTGACGATTTTGCATCAACAGGCAACAAGGATGATTCTGTAACTCCCAATGTCTCTGCACACAAGCATACGATGCAATTTCTACAGTAACTTTTCACCGACCTGTAGAACAGTGGCTGCACAGCATAAAACTGAGCCTTTTCGTGAGTGCGTGCATAAAACTTCCGCCTCCAAAACAGGCCCCGAAATGGCCTCAAATAAAAAAAACAAGGTCGTTGAGGGCTAAAGCCCATTCCCGTAGCATATACTGCCCTCTTGCTTCACCGCGAAGGGCGTCTCAACCTGAGACAATGCACTCTTGCAATTTCCGGCTGTGCTACCTGCAGAGATCTGCTCCAAAACAGAAAATGAAAGCAACACTGCTCCTCTTACCAGAACACCACGAGCTTGGCTTGCTTTCTTGAGCTCCTTACCACGAACAAGGCTCTGATACCATGTCAAGATTGTGGGAGAGAAGGAAGGAGTCTCACTTGTAGCTTTCTTGCTTGCACAATGGGGGAATACACACAAGGGTGGAGGCTGAAAACAGTTTTCCTCTTCTTAGTTGTGTAAGCCAAAAGAACTCTCATACAAAGAAATAGAAGAACCCTATATATGGGTCTCAAACCAAACTCAAATAACTAAAGTGGCATACTAACTGAGCCACGAACTAGAGTAGATAAGGATAGCTGTCATGTAGCTATTATTCATGGGCGGTGTACCAACCGCGTCTGCAACTGACAAGTCGGTGACATAAATACACAACGGTCACCCTAGCGTATCATGAGTGGAGCTCGATATCTCAACAATACGTTGGGTCGTGGAGGACAAGTCTGTTGACCTTGTCAAGATCTCCACTGACAAAAATCCTGCAGACTGCTCACAAAAAGCCTCACTACTGAGAGAGCTTTTCCTTCCTTATGAGATTGATGGGTGTTGGATGAGATTATGTTTTTCCTCATCCTGTTGTACATGTGTACATTGTACTGTCTTTTCTTTTTCTTTTCCCTCCTCACTGGGGCAAATTCCCCTTTAAGTGGGAGGTTGTTGGGGGTAAAGGTGCCTCTACCTAGTTGCCCGTGTATTACTACACTGACGATACCCGCCACTGCACATTGTAGGTGGCAGGCGCCTGTCTCACTGTCACTTTATTCTTTATTCTTTTAGTTATATTTTGAATAAATGAAAGCTTGGTCACACATTGTGACTGTTGGAGTTTCCATTTGTGTCTCTCTCTCTCTTCTTGCTCTTGTTCTCTACCATAGCTCACTTCCAAGCAAGCTTTGATCCTTCTCACCTTTCAAGCTGGCCATATGTAACATCATCCTTGTTACCTTTTAAATCCTCAAGCAGGTTAACTTGATTGACTCCCAAAGAAAAGTCCCTCAAAATCTTCCTTCATTGTCTAATTTTTCCGATCGTCTGCAACCTGTTTTCCCTTTTTAATCCTTGCTGCCCTTTGAGTTTCACTTTCAGTATCCCTCTCTTTGACTCTCTTGTTAGAAAAATCATCTGCATTTTTCCCATCATCAGACATGTTGGTTTCGATCAAATTCATACCTGATGTGCCTTCACCAAGTCTTCTTTCCAACTGTTGCCTAACTGGTTCAAGTGGCCTTTGTTCATGTTGAAGTCTAGCATCTTGCCTAGCATTTCCTTGTGGCATGGGATACATCTCCCCTCTTGTTCTTCTTGGATAAGGGCAATCAAAAGCAATATGACCTCTCTCCTTGCAATTAAAGCATTCAAAGTTTTCCAATCTATTCCTTGGAGGTCCTCTAGGTCTAAGTTGCATTTAAGGCTACCTTGCCTGCAATAGGCTCATATTCAAGTTCAAATTTATTAATCACATCATCATATGGTTTCCTATGGCCTTTGAGTCCCATTCTCCACTCTTTCAAATGCCCCATGAAAATTCATAGCTTGTTGTCCTGCATTTCCTGCAGTAGTGTTAACGTGATTAGGTCATAAAAATGCATGCACAACAATACCTATTGATTGATCCAACCTCAATTGTATTTTCCTTTGCTTTTCCTTATCTATTTTGAGTGTATCTTCATATGTATCAGGGTCTTTGATGAGAATATTTTCTCTAATTTTAGGTTTAAGCAATGAAACAAACTTGTCCTTTTTCAAGAACATCATGGGAGGTTGCTCCATACTCTGTGCAATTTCTATCCATTTTGCTTCAAATCTCACAGCAAATTTAGACACTTCCTCATTTTCTCCCTGAAACATCCTTTCCAAAGATTTCCATAAACTCTCAGGAGTTTGCTTAATTGCAAACCTTGTAAGAAACTCATTTTTTACTTCATTCCAATTTTCCCTTGTCTCTTCATTCAGTGAGTTCCACCATAGTCTTGTAGAACCTTCAAGCAACATGTTGATCATTTGAAGCTTATTTGCATTAGTGTCCCTTCAATATTGGTAGGCCATCCACTTCAATCTCTTGATAAATTGATTAGCATCCTCATTTTCAGTGGCAAAGAAGGGTTCATATCCAAAAGTCACCATGCTTGAGTTTGTGTATAGGTTAGTTTCCAAACCTTACACTTCCCAATTGATAAGATCAGCAAGAGATCTTCAACAGGGGAGATCCTCAGCGGGCCACCAATCTATGGTAGGTGAATTGGGTAGTTGGCCTCTAACAACCCCCAAGACAACACCACAGGATAAAGACCAAGGATCTTTCCTCAAAAAAGCCCAGGAAACAACACCACTGAACACATGATCCAAAATTCCTGATCACTCACTCCTCACTAAGACTTCAACTCAACACTTAAACAGTTCAAACCTTCAAGCTCAGATTTTACCACTTTTAGATAGAATCTGAAACCGAAACAACCATGGTAGAGACTCTGACAACATAGCTTTCAAATTCACACAACTCCTATTTTTAAGGGATGGCAACCCCACGCAGTGAACTGCTCCATAAAGCGTGATTGCTTCAAGCAGTACAAAATCAGTTGTGGACCCTCTCTATTCTTCTTTCCTCAAAGCACACATAAATAAAAACCAAATACACAGGTAATCAGAGCTTTATACGGAAAATTTTCATGCCCATTCAACACTTCAAGCATTTCACTATTGAGGACATTCCATTACTACATCAAAACAGAACTTGCACTGATATAGCAATGTATAATCATTATGACTTTCATGGGAAACCAAGTTGGTCTTGTAGAAACTATTGAATTCATGTGTTTGCTCATAGAGCACAGAAATTGCCTCATGGAGAATTATACAGAACAGTTCTTAACTTTCTAATCACAAGTCAGATCACCAAATTTAAAAAAGGAAAGTTGTAGCTCTCTTTTCAATCTATAATTCTTCAAAACAACCTAGAGTCAAATTCCTTGATCTGCTGCCCTGAAACAGCTCTGCACAGTTGGCAATTCTAAATTCATGCATGCTCTATACAACAAACACAACTTCTCTATTCCAAAAGCACAATCTTGCATTGATGAAGAGTCGCAGGAGCTTTGGACTTTACAAATTATGATCCATTACTTTCTTGGCTACAAATCCTCTCATATTTTCCAATAATTTGAGCCGGTGCATTCAACACCCTAATACATATTTCCTGTTACATACCCAATTTCAGATGTAGAGACCCTTCACTTCCATTCTTCTCTACTGACGGGAAGCCTCACACAACAACTAACAAACATCACTCTCAACATGATGAAGAACAACCCTTTTCTATCTTTCACTCATATCCATACACCAGAACTGATCTACAAACTCTCTACGCCCCACAAAGTAGTAGAAGAAAACAAGACAAAAGGAAGACTCTTATTACCCTTATCTAAAAACTGAGAACTCGCATCAGCCCATTGACTTCAGCAGCCTTGCCATCATGCTCCACGGCTCCAATCACTTCAACTTCACGGTCCCTTTCTTCTGACAATTTGTTCTCCTTCTTCTGAGCTTCAGATTTCTCCCTTCTTCAGCCTGCAAGATTCTTCTTCTTCTTCTTCTTCTTCTTCTTCTTCTTCTTCTTCTTCTTCTTCTTCTTCTCTCTCTCTCTCTCTCTCTCTCTCTCTCTCTCTCTCTCTCTCTCTCTCTCTCTCTCTCTCTCTCTCTCTCTTTCTCGTGTCGAATGCTTCTCTTCTCTTCTTTTCCCAAAAAGAACTACTCACGTTTTTGCTTTTTCCCTTTATTTTTCAGGTTGCCCCTTGCTTCCCATTAATCGTTAGATGGCAAACATGCCCGTTGCCACGTAAAATTCCACTCAGGGACTCAAAATCGGAAATGAGAACACATTTTCTTCTCTTCTTGCATGAAGCGCGTTTCTCAAAACTAAAATATCTCAACCACGTATCGAACATGCATGATACCACTTGGGATTTCCATTTATCAACCCAACTCCCGCTATGGGTACATGTTAGAAAGACAAAGAAAGGATATTTGCATGTGTTACCCCACTTGACTTCATGAAGCATCATGTGCCCATTCGCTCATTTTCACTCACCAACAGGTTGCTACGGCGATGTTTGTGAGAACACAAAATGTACGACATGTTGAGCAAAGCGCATGGAGGAATTGCTGGACGGCACTTCAACGAGGATACGACAACACGCAAGGTGCTACAATCTAAGTTGTGGTGGCGCAACCTATTCCGTGATGCTGCTAAGTTCTAAAGCATTGTGACGAGTGCCAAAGGACTAAAGTTCTTTCATGAAAGGATAAGATGGAATCAACCCATATCATTGCACGACAACCCTTTGAGAAATAGGGAGACGACTTCATTGGACTCGTCAGTCCTGCAACACAATACTCGCAAACTAGATACATCATCATAGCAACTAACTATCTCAAGAAATGGGTCAAGGCACGAGCCATCAAGAAGAAAAATGCTAGAACCACAATGAAGTTCTTGTGTGAGCAAGTTATCTCATGATTTGGTTGCCCTGTTGAATTAGTAAGAAACCAAAGCACTCACTTCATCAATGAGGTGATTGCCAACCTGCTCTCAACCTTCTTAGGCATCCATAGGAAATCCTCACCCTACTACCCTCAAGCTAATGGCCAAGCAGAATCCCAAACAAGATCTTACTCAACGTCCTTACGAAGGTAGTTTCTACCTTGCAAAGTGAATGGGACAACAAACTTATGGCAGCATTATGGGCTTATCGGACGGCCTATAAAATGGCTGTAGGATAGGTGCCCTTTAGGCTAACCTACGGGACTGAGGCAATCTTGCCATTAGAATTGTTTGTCCTTAGCTTGAGGATAGTAGTGCAAGAGAGATGGGAAGGTAAGAAAGCTTGGACCAACCACCTCATGGAATTGAAATGACTCACTGAGACTCAGCTCCTAGCCACCTATGCCCTAATTTGTGAGAAAGCACGGCGGAAGATGTGGTTCGATAAGCATGTCAAACAACATGACTTTGAGCAAGGAGACCTTGTTTTGCTCTACTCGGTAAAGAGCCACAAGCAGAAAATGAAATTCCAAGGATTGGGACCTTTCTGAGTGCGCACCATTAGTAGAACGGGCAACATAGAGCTTGAAACCCTTATTGGTGAGGGCATCGGCTTCTTTAATGGAAGTCAAATGAAAAAGTACTACCCTCCCACACACCCACTGTATGAGCCCCCTATGCTAGAACCCCTTGTCAATGTCTGCGTAACCACCATCACCAACGAGGATGAAGATGTAGTAGCACCAACATACCTATGTATCACAACCACCGCCCGGCGCACACACACTTTTGAGGTCTTGATTGAAAAGGGAGCTGACTTTAATGTCTTGATGAAAAGGGAGCTGACTTTAATGTCTTGACTCACGCTCATTGGACCCTCATTGGTCAACCACAATTACAGCCCACCAGTACTAAACTCAACCCATTTGGGGGCAACCCATATGCACCCCTAGGGAAGTGTAAAATCGCAGTCTCTATTGAGTCTCAGAGCCTATCAATCATCTTCTATGTATTGCCAAACACGAAGGATGCAAGTAGGAATCGTTGTTAGGACACATTTTCAAGAAGCAAGCACAGTGCAATGTAGATTACGATCTACAACGTATTCACCTTGTCATTGGCAATGTTTGAATCGGGATAGCTTTCAGCAAGGGCAGCGAGGCTCCACTCAAGCCTATTATGCCATCGATAGAACTACCTAGGACCAAGCCTAGGGAGGGGAGTTGTGACTCATCATAACCCACCAAGACTACAAAACCACCATCAACAAAGGCCATCCCCAAAGCCACAGATCCCACACTTAAATGGGCACCAAAGCACCAAAAGTGACCTAGTCATAGCCATCAAACCTAGCCCTACAAGGCTAAGGACTATCATTCAAGACCTAAGAAATCGACACAACGCTATCAACGTAGGCGCACCATCAAGCCGTGATGGATCCCCAAAGATCTGTTACAAGCCGAAGGATACTATGAAGGCAACACCTGGATATGGGTGCCCAAGAAATGAAATCCTAGAGGCATAGCCCAACCATGACCATTGCTTTTCACCCCATCTCCAAGAAGCCACACTCCTGCTAAGGCAGGGAACAACTAGAAACCTGAGCTGCAAAGCCTAGAAAACCCGTGACGGTTGTGGTCAAAAAACCCCAACCAATCTATCAACCCAAACAACAACTTGATACCTCGGGATCATCTAAGTCTAAAGATTTTGGCACCCTAGTGGCTGCACAAGAAGAGGGAAATGCACCATCTATGCCATTGGAGCCACCCTACATACCCCAAAGCAGCACTGGACACACAGATCAGACTACGGAGCTACCCTTAAACACATCACTATCAAGCCCGCTCCCACTAGAACCATCACTGTTTAGCCCAATTCCACCACAACCACCAGTAGATCTTAGACCTTCCTACAAGCGACGTTTGTTCCTAACTATCGCCAAGGACCTTGCTGAGAACACGAGAGATGACTTGGTGACTTGCATCAAGCTCTTGGACAACACTTTCACCACCTTTGCTAGGAGCTATTAAAGACTTGACCTCAACTTACTTGATGAACCCCTTGCCTCTGATGTTCGTTCTTTATCCTACACTTGGGAAGAATATGAGTTCATAATCATAAAATTTTCCAACGTCTCAAAGGAGTTGATCAATAATGGTGAAATATCAAAAGAGCAAGCGCTCATCAGACTGCTAATAACATCATATCGCAAGCCCTAAAGGCCTGCCTCACTTGTGCTGAGCTTGAGGAACTCACTCGCCTTGCTGAATCTGACTCATCATTCCTTCCAAAATGGTGTAACCTATGTCTCCAATGGGAGAAATAAGGTTGCCAAGTAATGACTAATGCTGAGCAGCAACATGCAATTAAAACATATGACCCAACTTACGTAGCACCAACCTCTTTTAGGGTCTTGGCCATCACTTGAAACAAAAACCTAGACGACCAAATCCACATTTACATTGATTGCATCCTTACGGAAGAGGAACTACATGTGGCTAGCCACATTAACTTGGGTGATTTTCTAATCGATGTCCTAACTTACATTACCCAAGTATGCAATAGCCCTCATAATCTTGATCATCATGCCCACTTGAATTATGCAACCCTGATTTCTACAATTGGCTTATGCCAAAGTAGATAGCACCATATGGAGCTTAAATGCCCTTCCCTCTCCCATGTCCAATCCTAAAAAGGATTCTCATCATTTTTCGAGGGGGGTAAGGTGATTAGGTGATTAATTAGACATAGGCAAGAAGGAAACAACTAGACTTAATTAAAGTTAAAAGTAGGAAAGAGTGGGAATGAATAGGATGCAATTCAAAAAAATTGTATCTTTAATTCAACTTGTTAATTTTATTTATGGAATAAAAATCAATTTTCTGCTCACCAAAAAGCCATCTAAGGAATACTAATGCTAGACTATGGTAAATGACAGGTAACCACAATGGCAGGGTAAGATAAAGGTGGCAAACTTCCCTTCATAGAGGAAGAACAAATGAGATACGGCCTAAGCGTAGAAACAAGGGGCTTTAGTCAATTCACCTTCAAGCACATGCTGAATCTGGACGAAGCCATCCTAGAAGAGCCGGCTGTAAAACAGTTGGTGGACAAATAGGCCCTCCGAAAGTACATGGAGAAAGTAGGGCAAGTAGTTGACTATAGCATGTGTTCAGAGTTCTTGAGAAGCTTTGATGATGCAAGAAACTGCGGCACAATAGCAGTCAGGACAGGAGGAGAAGTGTTGAGCTTCAAGCTCATAGTATTTGGTCAAAGTTTTTGGTCAATGTTCTACCTTAGTTGAATAAGGTTAAGTCATACTGACTTAACCATGGTCAAAACTAGGTTACTTGATTTGTGTATGTGTGTTGTACTAGAGTTGACTTACTATGTGTTGAAGATAATGGATTGAGAAGGGAGCATGGCTGCTACCCTTTCTGCCAGAGCCTTTGTCCATCTCTCTCTTTTTTTCTAATATGGTATCAGAGCCTCATATGCTCTATGACATTGATCAAGTAAAAACGTTGTAGAAGTATTGCTGAGGAAGCATGTGAAGAGGAAAAATGGCCTATAATGGAGTTCAACAGCTGGTGAGAACTGAGTGACCAAGTGTGGACTCACTTCTATCAGTAGAAGTATGTGTAACGTGTCCCCCTGTCTACTTGTAGGACACGTCTTAGCAGCCCATCGGGAAGAGAGTCTAGAAAGCGCCGCCTGGCACTCCCAAGGAATGTCACGAGGTTTGCAATCTAGGTCTTCCCGAGTCTGCCACAAAGCGGAAGCATTCCAGCCGTTCCCGCTTAGGACTGACCTGAATCAAGGTTTCCCTAATGGTCAAGTTCCTAGGAGGTAGCTAGAGTCGAGCCCCAGATGAACTGCTTTGTGCAAAAACATCAGGGTTGAAGCGGATTTATACTGCACTTGGTTCAAGTAGAATGGAAAACGAGAGGGATGTGAAGCTCGACCTCTCTGCCCATAAGGCATAGTCCCATTTCGTTCCCCTAAAACAACATAAATCGGGACTCTAGCTCTATAGATTCTAGGTCATTGTTACCTCGCTATCAATCCTTTGAGAAAAGTTCCCGGCCAACCGGGATCACCCTTCCGTAGGACGGACCCAGAGTCACATCCACTTCACTTTCCTCGGGTATCTTTAGTTATCTAATTACCTACCACAATTAGTTCGACAAGCAAAAACAACTTCCTTAATTAGCCAATTAATCACCGATTCCTTCACGTAACTTAGGCACTGACATAGAAAAAAAATGTCAAGCAAGTTTCTTTTTCAACATTTGATCTTTATTTATCAGTCTTTGGAATACATTAAATAACCTGCCTGAAGGCAACTCCAACAATCCTCAGGGATCGCTATTCCAAGTTCCGCCCATTCACTAGTCTACGGGCCTCGAGATCCCATCTCGAGTCACGTTGGCCTCTTGTGGAGGATCCAGAGGCAAGGGATTTATAGCCAGAGCCTCCCCTGGCACCCAAGCATCCTCCTGCTCCAAGTAGCACCCATGGAGAGACCTTTCGCGGCGGGTTCGGTCCACATACCCGGTGCAGCTAACAACCCCCTTGGATAGGGTCAAGCAGACAGTCGGAGGTAACTAGTACTGCCTCTCCCTCCATGCTTTCAACCTAAAGCATTAGTTATTTTTTTTGAATTAGTTCTTTGAGCAAAGAAGTACAAACAATGCACCTAAGTGTACAATCGAGAACATTCCAGTGGTTGTTTGTATGGCCAACTGCTAAGGTGTGAATCCTTCTTCCCGAATGCTTTCAGCATTCGATCCTGGATCAATTGCGACTTGCCAAGATCCCAAGGGTTTTGTAAGTTGAGTCGCTTGTTTACCCTCTTTCCTTGGGTTAGGGTTTATACCCTGTTGACCCAATTGTCAATACCTTAGATTTCCTTATATTAAGGTCAATAATTCCTAGGCAACCTCGTCGCCCTAACTTGGTTGGTCAATTGCTTTCTTGGCAATTCATTACTTCCTTGGCTTGGCAAATTAGTCCCAAGGAAGAGTGAGTGGCAGGATGACTACTCATCTTCTAGAAAATTAGACTGGTACTTAGAACTCGCAAAACTTGGTCTAAGGAGTGGCAATACTATTTTGTGATTTGGACACAAGACCATACGACGTTGCAACTTGTTGCACGAGATAGGTGTCAGCACCTAACTTGTGGGATTATTTTCTCATCACATGGTATTCCTTGGTCAAGAATACCTTTGATCAAGATGTAGGGTCTGGGAGTCCTCTTGACCCATTCCAAACCCTAACCCTACTAGGCGGATAAACGTTTTGGCCCTAGGGTTCTCTAGATTCCTTGCGGAAGTCTAGCATTTGGTCAACTGATCCTTAGGATGAGAATCCCTAGATCATTCTTGTACGGGCGATTAGACAATCCTAACATTTTGAGAATGTGGGTAGGACATTTAGGATTGGAAATATTAAATCAGCATCCTAAGTGCAATACTAGGCAGAATTTTAACATAGCTTAACCCTACCTAGCACATTGAGGTGACCATCATATGCTAACTAATCATACCTTTATGAATTTCATGTAGGCTACTCATTTACACATGAATTACTTAGTTGATCTAACCAACCTATGATTAACGATGATCTTCTCTTTAAAGATGCAAATACTTTCTTCTAAATTTGCAAATACTTTCCCCTAAAAGATGTAAGTAACTGCAAGATAGGTGAGATGCATCATTCCATACGAATATGCAAATTCAAGACCATATACCTCTTTGCAACTATAGGATCTATAGTGATCTTTTCTTTTTCTTGCCTTATGCAACATTGATTTACATTCAGAACTATTCTTATAAAACCTATGTTTAATGCAACGAAATCAAAGCTTTAATATTTTTAATGAAGATGCATTCAAACTTTGATAAAAGAACTCCATGCATGAGCAAATGCCATGAGTCCATCATTGATTTAATCCTTCCCTTAACACTTAACTCGACCTAAAATGTAACTAACATCGCATGCAATTTGCAAAGTTCATAATTGGACATCATTTAATGACCGTCTACGATTATCTTCTACATGAGTCACAACCAAGAATTTATTTCATAAGTGCATTATGCGACATAAGCCCTATCCTTTGTGAGATGTAACAAGGATGTGGTCTTAGCACGATATTATCTTTTAAGTTATGCATCATACGTTCAGAATTTCAACTACCCTTAACCACGGAAGTGCAAGCAATTGCAAATACACGACATGCAACTAAACTTTATAGATCGAATGAGTAAATGCATTTAAACTTCCCTACGAGAATTAGAACTTGCTTAATGCAACCTTTCCATGCGGAGTTAATTTTCGGAACCTAGGCATTCAACATCGGGGCATTGTCCACTCCTGTACTTTGGGTGGAAGCTCCCGCATGTGCTCCTCTCACCTTTTTCTTAGGAGCCATTGACGCAGCAGATTTTAATTCGGCAAGCTTCCGCTTGGCTCTCTTACATGTTACGAAGTCAGTTCTACCCGAGATTACTTCCTTACGTAGAAATTGGCCTTGTAAGATACAGTTTTAAGAAAACCGAAGGCACGGGGTGAACTAGGCCTATGGAAGCTTTAGTTAGAAGCTTCCAAGCTTCTGTAATAGGGATGACGTGGAGAGAGAGTGATGATTGAGGATGATGAAGGAGATGATGACGATGGAGGTGAAGATGACGATGATGATGATGATGACGATGGGGCACAGCAACAGGCGGCGGTGCAACAGTCCTGGCGACGGCAGTAGGCGTGCAGCATGGCACCACGATCCCTTCCTCCTCTCCCCTCAAGCTTGGGAGGGGGGGTTCATATAGCTTGAAGGGGGGGGCGGGGGGGGGGGGGGGGGGGGTGGGATAGCCACACAAGTGGCGGGCTGCATGCCTCCTCCCCATGCCCCTCCACCACTTTTCCCGTGAAGGGGTGTTCCCGCGTGGGCTTGCGGTTTCAAGCCTCGGCTTCCTATACACGACACGGATGACAATCTTGCAACTAGCAATAAGGCTTCGGGCAAAGGCATCACTATCAATCCAACTACGGTTCCGGTCGTAAGTAATGTATTTTCAAATTGATAGATGCTTGCTTTGATTCTCGTATGAGATACGTTAGGCTCCATACTATTGCACGAGAATAGGTCATGGGAAAGGATAAATTTCATCTCACCTACTCGGAAGACGGAGTTTGTGAAGTGCATATATCAAGGGAAGATAATTGCACCTAGTTACATATGACTTATTTGCTAGTAGAGCAATTACAAGAAAGAATTAGTCAAGTGTTATGAATGGCATAGTCGTCAAAAGAACAACATTAAAAGATTGGGCATACAAGTGCTAGATTAAAGTATAGTCAAGGGTTATAAATAGCATAATTTCTAAAATAATATGACATTAAGAATCATGAATAGAGAAGTACTAGTTTAAAGTTTAGATACTTCAAAAGTACTTAGCTAAGAGCCCAAATATTAAGAAAAACTAGATTCTAGCTCAATGCAAGGCATGTTGGAGTCTAATTACTTGACATCATCTCGCACTTATCTTATCAAGTATTCACACGTTATGCCTATAACATGTTTGATATATGAGGATAATTGTCTAGTTGCCTCATGACTTGACTAAGAGCTAGTACAAGAAATTGATCATAAGGGTTAAAACTAGGATGTCTTGAGATCCGTTGGATAAGGATGACTTTTGCCATCCAAATTCAGGGTTGGGTTATCAATCAAGGTAAGTGACCTATAGAACTTACATCATGAATAGTGTTTGAACCCTTAACATATGCCCTAGCCGAAGGAAGGAAGTGTTAAGGACATGTTTGCATGGTATTGCTCTTAGATCCCAAGGGAGAGAGCAAATATATGATGGAAATGTTATATCGTCTATTCTTGCATTGGTTGGAAAGAATGCAATTGGTTTTGTTGATTGATCGAACAACATCCTAAATGTTTTTACATTCAACTGGTTGTTAGTTGTGGTTTGGATGATTATTCCAAGTACTTGTGATTTATGATAAATGCATGGCAAGGGTCTGTGATGACAAGTTGCCATGGAAATAAAGGAATGTTTTCTTGGAAAATGATATTAGGCTGAATGCCTTGTTTGTGCTTGATTCTTAAAGGATTTAATTAAGGAATGATATATTGTACGGGTGGATCACCTCCATGGTCGCACCGCGTATTAACCCGAGAGGGCACTGCTCGATTCATGGGCCGAAGGTCGAGTGGTGAAAAGGCCAACCACGGGAATGATGTTTCGCTCCTAGACAGCTTGCGGGTCAGTTGGAGCTCTGAACACCCCTTGCTAGGTCTAGAATGGAGTTGAAGACCTCCGTGGCCCCCAACATCTAGGCATGTTGGGAGATCCTATTCTAGATAAAGGATTGAGTTCGTGGTGCCATGTGAATTGGACCAGTTACTTCTGCAGGGCAGAAGGGATACTTCTGTTGGACAGAAGCGAAACATAATTTTTCCTGTATGGGCGGGAGACAAAGATTAACTTGAAGATAAGTTAAGGAACTTGTTTGAACTTGTTTGTCAATAGACTGCTTTGCTCTGTTTTTGTGTCTGTGCTATAAGTTATGCGAACGAACCCTGTTCCCTAAAAGGCTTAATTAATGAAGCTGATTTTAAGTGTCACACATAAATGTGGTAGGACCTAATTAGAAAACTAAAGCTATTAAGGTAAGCGGGTGGACGGAACTCCCAACGGGTCCGTCCTATGGCAGGGTGGTCCCAGAGAACTGGGAGGCTTCTCACAAGGATTACCGTCTTCGACCTTAGAAACTGTTAGGATAGAACCTCGATTCATGCCGTTTTAGGGGACCGAAATGGGATTATGCCCTATGGGAAGAGAGGTTGAGCAACGCATCCCTCTTATTTCCCATTCTCTTTGAACCAAGTGCGGCATGGATCTACTTCGGATTGGGTATCTCTGCGTAAAGTAGGATGTCCAAAATCCGATGCTAGAATGCTAATAGGAGACCTTGACAACTAGGAACCCGAATTTCAGGTCGATCCTAGTGGGTTCGGTCATGAACGTTCCGTTGCAAGGCGGATTCGGGAAACCCTAGGTGACAAAACTCAGAACATTCCCTGGGAGTGTCGAGCACCGACGCTTAAATTTGTTTCTCGTTAGACTGCTAAATGTGTGCCTAGACAGTCGATGGGCGGGCACCTCACAACTACCTTATATAGGATTTAGTGCTAAGGCTTAAGCCTTAGCCATCAATCACTCGATTGCTTCTCTTCCTCTCATCCTGCAATGTCGAGTATCATCATTTGATTGCTTCCCTTCCCTCTCATCTTGCGATGCCAAATAGGTGGTGGCATGAAGGCCTTGGTATGATCGTGCGATGTCGAGTCTTCTTGTTGATGGAATGGAGGCGGTGATGACTATCAGACGACTGGGGAGCACAAAAAATCTTTCATCTTTTCTTTTTTTCCTTTTCTCACTAATACCCCATCCCCCTTATAAGGTCTTTGTAGCTATACCATAGCGTTGCTATCAAAAACACCTATATAGGCAGTAGTAGTGACTTTGAGCCCTGCTTGGTTTCCACTCTACATGTGATTCCCTATACCTAGTGGTGAACCCTCTCATGTGTAGCATCACGAGGCTGTGGTCTTGGGATGTGCCTATGTTGTACCACTTCTTTGATTGAATAATACAAGAGTATACCTTGCTCTCACATATTGTGTTACCTCTCTGTGTCGTGTTGAGTGAGTGAATGGGTGCAGATGCATCACACTTGTTTCATAGCAACTCTTGCTCGGAGCAAAGGAGTGCTCATGGAAGTAGGAGAGAAGATTCTATGCCCCAAAGAGAACAAGTCAAAACAACCCACATCGTGTCACCCCACATTGTAACACCCCATGTTGCATCGACCTCCTATCACATCAACCCCCGTCGCGATGACCTTTGGCATGATGGCCCTTGACATGGCAATCCTGACACTAGTCACCACTTGAAGACGTGATGTGGCTTCCCCACAGCACAACCACCACCCAAAGCGAAACGTGGCTTCCCCACGTCGATAACCTCAAAAGCTGAGGCATGGCTCCCCATTACCACATGGAGGACGATAGAGAGAATGCACCCATTCCAACCATGGAAGAGAGGAAGAATAGCAGAGGGCAAGAATGGAGAGTAGCACAAGAGGATAAGGTAGCCAGACTAGAGAGGTAGTTGGAGGGCATCTCAAGCCTACTAGACTCAATTTGGAGGAACATGCCCCCATCCCAACCATGGACTCAATTTGGAAAAGGAAAGAAGAATAAAATTAGAAGTGGAGTAGTGTTATAGAGAGTGGGTGTTACAACAACAAGAAGAGGAGAGAAGGCAGAAGCTACAAGAGGAGATGGATAGATTAGGGAGAGAGGAGACTTCTATGAAGGCGCAAGATACAAGAAAAGACAAGGAAGCTAGAAGTAAGAAGAAGGACAAAAGACACAACCATAGAGAAGAGGAGGAGAGTGACAATTTAGAAGATGACTACGGAAAATTCAAGATGTGGGACCAATTACAAAGGAGAGAGGGACGGGTTGGTCCAGAAGAAATGGATTGTCGAAGCAGACATATACTTGATGTATGCCAAGATCACTGAAAATAGGAAGGGAGAGGTGGCAGCAATCTACTTGGAGGAGGACGCTACTTGTTGGTACCTACTGCTAAAACAAGACCAAGGACACACCATCTTTTCATGGAAAGAACTCTAAGAGGAACTCAAAGATTACTTCATTCCAAAGATGGAAAATTCAAGATATGGGACCAATTACAAAGGAGAGAGGGACGGGTTGGTTCGGAAGAAATGGATTGTCGAAGTAGATAGATACTTGATGTATGCCAGGATCACTGAAAATAGGAAGGGAGAGGTGGCAGCAATCTACTTGGAGGAGGACGCTACTCGTTGGTACCTACTGCTAAAACAAGACCAAGGACACACCTTCTTTTCATGGGAAGAACTCTAAGAGTAACTCAAAGATTACTTCATTCCAAAGATGGAGAAACTCAAAGTCAGAGATGAATGGAGAAACCTCAAACAAACACAAGAAAAGATGAAGGAGTATGTCAACAAATACAGGCAACTCATGCTCAACTACACAACATGGACACTGATACTAAACTGCATGGATTCTTATTCAGCATGCAAGAATGGGCCAGAAGAGATGTAGAGAGATGGGAGCCAACCAACTTAGCCCAAGGCCATGAGGATGGCTGAAAGACTAGAAGGCAAGAGGACATCCCAAGGGAACCAGACCAAATTCAACACCAACCCAACAACAATTCATGGACCCTGAGACCCAATACTCCTAGAGGCCCATTCTCGAAGACATGGAGTCAAACCTCAAGCATAACCCAGCCGCATCACAATCCGCCTTAGTACTAAGAGGAGCCATTGGTAGATGGGGGGTAACCACCATAGACCAACCCCAAGTGCATCATATGGGTCCATGGGATCAAATACGTCATGGTGGAGACCTAGGGCCCAACCACATGGATTAGATGTTTCAAGTGTGGGGGACCCCACTATCAAAATAGATGCCCCATGGAAGACACAGCCTCATCAAGCGAGTCTAGAGTGGCAGCCACTAGTGCATATGGAGGAGAGGAACCACAACCCCAGCGCATCCAAGAAATCCCAAGCCAAAGTGATGAAAGCATGGACCACCCAAGAGTGGGGGCAGTTAGTGCTCGTACCCAATGCATGGTGGCCTAGGTAGCAGTAGTCCACCACCTATACATCAAGGGAAGAGTGAGTGAAGGGAATCAAGCCATTATGGTGGATACAAGGGCCACCCATAACTTTATCACACCAGAGTGCACAGCCAAACATGGGCTAAAATTGTCTAAAGCCCCAGAAGTATTAATAGTAACGTTCACACAAGGAGAGGCCAAGGAGATGAAATAGGTCTTTGCAATACAAGTAGAAGCAGGAAAGTGGAAAGCAAAACTCAACTTCCTAGACATTCCCATGGACAATTTTGAAGTCATCCTAGGCTTGGAATTCTATGATAAGTATGTCATCGCAATGTTTGGGAAGGGAGTTAATGAGATTATGCTAGAAGGACAAGGTGTTAAAGTACCCTGTGAAAGAATGTAGTTTCCAGATAGCAGAACACCAATCAAAGTGCAAATGAAGGAGAATAAGCATGGAGTCTCATACCAAACAATGCAATCAAGTACAAGCCAAACAAGAGCACTAACCCAAGCACCACCTTGTCATGTGAACCATATCAGAATGCGCATCATGACGTGAAATGCCAAGCAAGTGGACAAGTCAGTTAAGCAAGGAGACATGGTTTATCTATGGATGATTCAACCCATTGAGCAGGAGGTCACCAAGAAGCCCAAACCCCAAGCCAATAATACAGAAGTGGCAAAAATACTTGAGGAGTTTAAGGATGTAATGCCAACAAAACTACCCAAGGGCCTACCACCCAAAAGAGATGTGGATCACAAGATTGAACTCATTCCAAGATCAGCCCCACTAGCTAGAGTCCCTTATCATATGAATCACACAAAACTCATGGAGTTGAAAAAGCAATTGTAAGAATTAGAAGAACAAGGTTTCATCTACCCTACCAAATCCCCCTTCGATGCCCCAGTGTTGTTTGTCAAGAAGAAGGAAGGGAGACTTGGGCTATGTGTAGATTTATAGGGCCCTTAATAAGATCACTATCAAAAACAAATATCCCATGCCTCTAGTAGAGGACCTCTTAGATAACCTACATGGAGCCAAGTACTTTAGCCACATGGATCCTAGGTCAAGATACCATCAAATTCACATAGCAAAAGAAGATATCCCCAAAACAGCTTTTTGTACTCGATATGGCAGTTTTGAATGGTTAGTCTTAGGTTTCGGACTTAGTAATGGGCCAAGTACCTTTTGTGGTCTCATGGATGGAGTCTTTAGACCTGAAATAGATGTCTTCATCATTATATATATCGATGATCTACTAGTATACAGAAAAACACTAGAGGAACACAAACAACACTTACTATTAATTTTTGAGAAGCCAAGAGAACATAAGCTATATGCCAAACCAAAAAAATGTGAGTTTGCAGTCAAAGAGTTAGAATTCCTAGGATTCATTATAGGAGCAGCTAGTATCAATGTGGACCCCAAGAAAGTAGAAGCCATCAAAAATTGGCCAGTGTTGGGGAATTCCTAGGCTTCACGGTATTCTATAGAAGGTTCATCAAGGATTACAACCTCATCACCGCACCACTATCCCACCTCACCAAAGAAGATAACATATTTACATGGGGCAACAAGCAACATGCTACTTTTGATCTAATGAAGAAATGCATGAGTCAAACCCCCGTCCTAAAAGTACCCAACTTCACCAAGCCCTTTGAGATCTCCACAGATGCATCAGATTATGGCATTGGGGGCATGTTGGTGCAAGAAGGCCACCCCATAACTTATGAATCCAAGAAGTTCACATATACCGAAACAGATGGAGCACACACAAGAAGGAGATGCTCACAGTAATCCACTACCTCAGCAAATGGAAGCATTATGTTCAGGACAAATACACAGTAGTCTTCACCGACAACATCTCCCTCAAATACTTCCAATCCCAACCAAAGCTATCTACCAAACAAGCTCAATGGCTAAACTTCCTAGCTGAATTTGACTTGGAGATCAAACACAAGCGTTGAATCCTTGACTCCACCAACAAGATAGCAAATGCCCTAAGTTGAAAAGTTGATTTGAAAGCCATTAGTGTGGTCAGTGATAACTTTCTCGAATTAGTGAAGGAGGCCTTGGAATAGAACCAAGACATGCACAAAATTATAGAAGATGTGAAAGTTGATAATATATCACATGGCATGTATACCCTCAAGGACAAAATTGTGTTCCTAGGAAAGAGATTGTACATCCCCAACAATGTGAAACTGAAGAAAGTCATCTTACCTGAAGTACATGATGGAAAACCAGGTGGACATAAAGAACAAAACAAAACACTTGAGGCACTCAGAAAGCAATTCTTTTGGTCGAACATGAAGGAAGAAGTCATAGACTACATCAATACTTTTCCTACATGCCAACTTATGAAGGCACCACGCTCTAAGCCAGCAGGCTTACTCCAACCAATGCCAGTGCCTAGTCAACCATGGGATGTAATTATCATGGATTTCACTGTGGAGATCCCCGAATCCCATGGATACACCATCATCTTTGTACTGGTGGACTATTTCTCCAAGCAAGCTCACTTCATCCCTGCCAAGCCACCATTGAATGCCAAGGAGATAGCCTGCCTCTTCTTTACACGTGTTCAAGCTACATGGTTCATGAGTGACATGTGGAAGAAACTCTTCAAGACCCTAGAAACACAATTGCAATTCTCATCATTCTTCCATCCCGAAATAGATGGGCAAACAAAGCAAGTCAACCAAGGCATTGAAGACTATCTCAAGAGCTACACTCGGGTGGACCAAAAGGATTGGGCCTTATACCTTGATGTACTGGAGTTTTGCTACAATAGCTCAATCCACTCTCGCATAGGCTACACACCCTTTGAATTAGCCACAAGAAAAGAATTCATCACCCCCCTTGCCTTAGCATTAGGAGTGCCAAAGCTAAAGATCAAGATACATAAGAATTCTTGAAGAAATGGAGAAGCTGCAATGCCGCAGCAAAGCAGAGCCTAGGATAGAGCAAAATCACCATGACAGAACAAGCCAACAAAAAGAGAAAGGCAGTACTTTTCACCAAGGGTGACATGGTCCTAGTCAACTCCAAGAATATGTCACTCCCAAAGAAAATGAGCCCCAAATTCAATCACTGCTACTATGGACCTTACCACATTACTCAAGTACTAAATGAAGTCACCTACAAGCTTGACCTGCCAGAAAGTATTTGTGTTCATAATGCATTTCATGCTCAAATTTTGCACAGGTTCTATCCCAACAACCGATAGGGGCAGCACATACCAATGCTCCATTCCAGTGGCCCTTTCAAAGAAGTAGAAGCATTCCTCTGGTCCCAGGAACACAAAGGGTACCCTGAGTATCTCACCAAGTGGTGTGGGTGCTCTCTCAAGAAAGCCACTTGGATTTTAGAAGTGGAGGCATGCGAATGTAGCAAAGACACATTCACCATCTGGCTCAAGGAGAATCCCACCAATTCTTCCAATGTCCCTTGAGCTATCCCAAAAATGGCCCTCATCATAGGCCCAGTAATGTATTCACTCCTCAAATGTAATTGAGTTGAGGGTGGACTTTTATGGTATCCCGAATAAACCACAAGCCCCAACCAAGTCTAGATGAGCAGAAACTAACCAGCTTGCTAAAAAAGGCTATGTTAAGACCCATAAGTCCTAGTGCGGTAGACACTGACCAATTCCGGGGTCTTAACACAGCTTGCTAGAAAGAGCTATGTTAAGACCCCGGATGAGTCAAATAACATATACCCTTAGATTGTTGAGGATAACAATCTAGTAAGCGAGGGTGAGTGTAAGGGCTTTGTAGCTATACCATGGCATTGCTACCAAAAACACCTATATAGGGAGTAGTAGTGACTCTTGAGCCCTACTTGTTTTCCACTCTATGTGTGATTCCCTATACCCAATGGGTGAACCCTCTCATGTGTGACGTCACAAGGGTGTAGTCCTGGGATGTGCATGTGTTGTACCGTTTCTTTGATTGAATACTATAAGAGTATACATTGCTCTCACATATCATGTTACCTCTCTGTGTCGTGTTGAGTGAGTGAACGAGTGCAAGTGCATCACATTCCCCCCGAGTGCGTGCAAGAAGTGAGCTTTTTGAGAAAGCTTCTCTTGGCAACCTCTATTTCTGGTTCCACATAGTCCACTTATTCCACCCCTTGATTTTTTTGACCTCCACCACCACTACCACCTCCGTTGCTGCCACTGTTGCCACCACCACCACACTACCTCCACCACCACTACCATTATCCCCACCACCTCCACAATTGGCACCATTACCTTCACTCACTCACATACACACACACACACTCTCTCTCTCTCTCTCTCTCTCTCTCTCTCTCTCTCTCTCTCTCTCTCTCTCTCTCTCTCTCTCTCTCTCTCTCTCTCTCTCTCTCTCTCTCTCTCTCTCTCTTTTTGTGTTTCTCCCTCTACATGTATAATCTCTTTTTCTCTTTCTAGCACACTCGATCAAATAGCACTCCGTCTCATGTAAAAGATTTCTCTCTCTCTAGCATGTAACGTGGATTCATTCATGCGATCACCTCAAAAAAATGGAACACCGCGGCCCACATCTCTCTCTCTCTCTCTCTCTCTCTCTCTCTCTCTCTCTCTCTCTCTCTCTCTCTCTCTCTCTCTCTCTCTCTCTCTCTCTCTCTCTCTCTCTCTCTCTCTCTCTCTCTCTCTCTCTCTCTCTCTCTCTCTCTCTCATAATGTGAATGCTTGGGTAGCCACTCCATGTTTTTAGAACTTTAATTTCAATGCATTGATAGCTCCCTCCCCTCCCCCTCTCTCTCCCTTCCCCTCCTCTCCCCAACAAATATGATACAAGACAATTCATACAAGCAATCCAAATGTACATATATATTGTGTTAACTCTAGGAAACATGCTTTTTCTTGTTAAATTAAGAGAGACAAGTTCACCAAAGGCTTGCCATCCAAATGGATTCTATAACTATGACTTCTCAAAAAAATAAAATGTAGTTGTGCTAAGAGGTAGTGTTGGCATTGCATTGCTGGTTGCTATATAGGTGGTGTTGGAAAAGTTCTTCTGCTTCCAAATACAATGTGCAAGTTTTATTCAATGAGTGTGGGTACATGTATAAACATGTTGGCATTTGCATCCATCCCAAACACTCGAAGGTACACATAGTATAGGTGCTTGCATACCAAATACGCTTTTCCTTCTGCGGCATGGTCCATGAAATCCCGGCAATTACATGTTGGATTATTTGCAATGTGCACATCATAGCACTCATGCATGACACTTGAGTTAGCTGTCTCTAGTTTGAAAACATCATGCTTCAAGGCCTCACCACCGTGTGTCCCCTTCACAATTGCATCTAGAGCCAACGCTAAGTCTATCATTTTCCCTGCAGCCTGTGAAACACCTCTTTGATATCTACACGAGCCCTCGTTAACATCTGCCTCTTGTGTCGCCTTTTGTAAAACAAACCCACCACTCTCCAACATGTGGATTTCTTCTACAGTCAAATTAGTGCCTCGTACCACTGGCCATACTTGTGGAACCTTGGGCGGTGCATGTTGAATGGAAGTACAAATGTTCCATGTATGGTCCACACTATCATTACAAAACCACATGAACTGGCGCCGCATTCCATGTTGATTGCTAGCTTCTCTTCTTGAGCTACACCACTCCATGATGCACCAAAACGAAGGTGCAGGCACCCCATGTGATGTATTTTTAATAGGTTTTTTGAATTTTCCCTCTCTAGCTCCCAACCATCCTTGACATTGTATACGGCTAGGAGTTGGAATCCTTCTTATAGCCCAAACGGTGTCATGAAGGACTATCTCCACCACCATTTCCTTTGGACAATTTGGTGATACTACCCTTGATTAGTCAGAAGGAAAAATATCCTCAAAGTTTAGTTTTCTTACATCCTTTATTCTAGGTATGTTTTCAATCACATACTCAGACCTGTGAGAGGCGTTGGCTTCCTCGGACCACACTTTCCCATCAACCTTGCATTTTCTTACTACAATCACATTGTCCCCTCAAAAATCGGGACGTTTATGAAATTCAGTTCCTCTTGCCACCTCCTCAACCATCCTTACCATTGCTCGAGGTGTGGGGCTAATTCCTTCTTGTAGTCGACTCAAAAGCTTCTTTGCATTGGGTCCTGCACCATGGAACTTTCCACTAATGAATGCATGTCGTTTTGTGCTCTATAGTAGAGTGTTGGCCAAATCACTAACACATGCATTGTACAAGAAGCTGATAGATCCCTTGAATCCCTCCCCTGCCAACCAACTTGCATGCATTGGCTCTGCCAAGTTTGTGGTTGGCATATGAGCAATGTCCTCCACCGCCTAGAAAAAAATATAGCACGAGAAGGTATGGAGTGTGAGAAAAAAAATGCATCACATGTCACATCCTACTATTACGAACTAGTCTTACCCCGACAAAGTGCCACCTCCAACAGGGATATCTAATATGCCACCAACTAAGCCAACAATCCATTTCTGGTATATTGCAATCCGCAACTTTCCTTGAGGCCCACCAAGCCCAAATGAGTCGATATTGCATTGTTGCATCATCTTCTGTGACTGCACACCTCCACATGTGGCACAAGCACTTATGCTCATCTTGAAAACTTTTGTGCACATACTGTGATGTGTGTATTTGGATACTTTGTTCCCAATGAAATAAGCAAGATCTCTCCCTTCCTTGCATTACGTTGTCTAGACCACCATTGAACACTGTGCGGATGGCCCTCAAATTGGTAGCTGCCTTGTCTACCCAACTAGATTTGTGGGTTTTCTTCGCCTAATAAGGGGCTACCGGCGACCCCTTTTTGGCGAAAAAACAAACCACAAATCTGAGAATATATAGCATGGGGAGAATAGGGGCCAATAGGGCACGAGCTTTTCACCTAATAAGGGGTTGCTGGCGACCCCTTTTTGGCGAGAAAAAAAACCACAAATCTGAGAATATACAGCATGGGGAGAATAGGGACCAATAGGGTACATGTTTTTTTTCCTATTTTCCCCACATTGTATATTCGCGGATTTGTGGTTAGTTTCTTCGCCAAAAAGGGGTCGCTGGCAGTCCCTTAATGGGCGAAATAAAAACCACAAATCTAGTTAGGCGAGGGAAGCGAGAGTAACAAAGTGATGGGGGAAGAGAGAGTAACAAACACTACAAGATATAGGCCTTATACCGACATTAAAAGCGACGAAAATGTTCATAAAGAAATTTACCTTCGTCGTCACAAAAAGCATCGTTATTGGTGATGCCATAGAACAGTCGATATCAGCATTGTTATCAGCATCGCTATTTGCGTCGGTATCAAACGAGATGTTGATATTGACACAAATAGCGACGCTGATAAGGACACTTTGTGACGCAATTTGCAACGCTAATAGCGACGCGTGCAGTAAATTTGTGACGCTAATAGCAACGGTAACATGGAAAAAAAATTGTGGCAGGGCAGAGCAGTATGTGCTTTATATGGGCCATACAAAATAGTTTCAATAATGTGTACAATGCTTGTGTAAATAAAGGCAAAGTGTACTTAAATCATAGCATTGATACATGAAATAAATACATGATCGCATAATGAAAGCAACCAGTATAATCATGGTAAGATACTACTACTACATAGAAAATGTGTACACAAATCACGTGACCAAAAAAGAAGGGTATATGAGCTCCAGGGATCCAAGGGCAAGCTATAGATCATCGCCATCCGAAACTTCGTCCCGCCGCGAAGAAGCATCGAACGGACTCTGCAAAAAAAAGAAACAACTACACATCAGTCCACCATACAATAATGCATTCTAATTAAACATGGTAACTACGGACAAGAAAGATGAGTGACTTACAGGGCAACCACGTCCATACAATCGGTCAATTCAATGCAGTGAGACCGTGTCTCTCTGCATATCGAGTCTCAAGGCCGGTGGAATCGCGATTTGTAATGGAGTGCTGCAAAGAAAACAAAATACAATTGTTAAAAACACGATTGTTAGTACAAAGGATGTTGCAAAAAAATAAGCAAGAAAAACAAAAGAAAAACTTACAAAGCCCTCCAGATATGTCCTGTGGCCGCCACTCCCAAGATGATGGACCACTCCGACCTCTAGTTGTGCCCTTGCCGCCTCGCACTGCTGTCTCCAACATCCTGAAGAATCTATAGCCTTCTCCTTGAGTCGGTGCCAGTCGTCCGCGTCTAGCCACTTGGGCTTTGAAGCCCCACTCTTGATTGCCTTGTGTGCGCCCGATCGTCTATGTGACATATATGCACGCATGTACTCCATCATCCATCCCATAGAAAACCTATCTGCTGTGGCTGGTACCGAAAACTCCTCATGCAAGGATGCTACTATGTAGTCCTTGCTCCCCTTCGGTATGTTCTTTCAATGATCCAAGACGTTATGTTGAAAAACTTGTTGGCACAACTCTCTCATACGAGCCATTACCCTCCTCCCCTCATCATTCATGATGATGGCTCCTGACCTATCATCTACAAGGTAGGCATACCCCTCTGGGGTATTCCTAAGATGGGTCCTCTCCCACCTGCGACCACACTCCTGGGCATATCTAGGAGACCCATGTACATCTGATATACCTACCGGGGTAGTATCTATCGGAGTAGCACCCATAAGGGTGCCACTTGCGGATGGCTAACCGGAGTGAGTAGAGTAGACGTCCCCACAGGTGTGACAAATCCCGGAGGTGACGCAACTCCAACAGAATGACGAGATGGAGACACCGCATCCATACCTCCATAGCAATCACATGAGCCATGCTCTCTTGAACCGCCACGAGAGCAAGGAGTAGCACCTGTATCCCGAGCCAATCGTAGGCTCACTACATCCGGATCTCTACAGCATCCCCCTGAACCACTCCCTCTATCTGGCCCAAGTTTGGAGCATCGACCTCGTCTGCTAGAAATTGAAGCATCAGAGCGCGCCAAAGTAGATCTAATAGAGCAGTCTTACGGTGTCCGAGACAGCTCCTAGTCTGCCATATCTCTGAATCTTGCCATCTGATCTAGAGACATACACGTGAAGATCTCATGTAGCTCCTCGTCGCTCATCCCTCGACTCATCCTGATGATCTAAATATCCACAAAGGTCACCTAAATAGACAAAAAATGATATTAGCATGATCAATATAAAAAATGATCTTACTTTAAATGCATATCTTATGTACCCTTATAAGCAATGTGTCAATGAATTGAGTAGGTGGATGCTCCAAGTATGAAGTACCCTATGGTCCCATGTCAATCTCCTGACACAACTCCGCATACACTAGAAGGTCGATAGACATGTCACCGCAAAAGGATGAGTCCACCTCGTTCTCAAAGAATTCTTGGACTCCTGTATTTCCATCATTGTTATCCGATACTGGCTCCTCTAATGATCCAAGCTTTCGGTGGCCTCCACCCCTTGCAATATCGACCCCTCTATTTGCATATTGTCCTCATCTATGCTCGGAACATCGCTTTGATCATATACTCTTGTACTTCAGGGAGCTGAAAGTATAACATACCACCATTGAGGTTATCGAGGGTTTGGATAGAAAATTACATGTTCACAATCACGTACAAGAGAGATTTAACTATTGTGACATGTACCATGTCGTAATATAATTAAAAAACACATGAGCTTATACACCTATTCACAATGGGCCGGCAACACAAATGTGTCACGCAAATCTGTCCATTTTTTTCGAGAAATCCAAATGGACCTCATCAAACTGTTGCTCTAGCTCCTTCAAGTACCACTTTGAACCATTGCACATCGAATAGGATCATGGAGAAGCTACGGTAATCCACCATGACAATACTTTGCAAGTTCCCAAAATACTCCATCTCATCTATAACTCTGTTTGGATCCATTGCTCATCGTCAGCTCTCTTGCTCGAACCTTGCCCATGATACCACAATCTGTTGTGGAGCGTATTGATGGAGCGCATTTTGTCAATACGCTCCACGCAGAAATGCCATCCGCGTGACCACGCTGCACTATATATTTTGTACTGTACATTGAAACACTCAATTAGTTGTCACATATAAAATATAGATATGACAAACCCTAAATATGTCATCACCTTTGGACTACATCCCCTCGACAATTCCCACTCCTCTGTTGAGACCTCCGCCCCTTCGCGAGACATTGCGGTCAAAGCTTCATGCAACCATCGTGTTGACATAAACCGCGGCATCTCCTCTATGCCCTTGGGATATCGAATTGGTCGATGGTGCATACTATGTCAAAATTCAGATCGTGCTTCCTCTCGATCTTTTCTAGCTTGCTAGTACCTAGCAAGCCACGTCTCTATAGAGGCATGGTTCAACACACAAAAGTGATTTACTTTCTCCTCCATCGTAGCATCCATTTTTTTTCTACCCCATTTCCAACCACCACATCTTTGGTCATTCTATCATCATCCTTCAACGACCATAGCATATTATTGTCTCAATCCACCGTTGGTAGCCATTGTGAAATATGCACTAGCGCCTCAAACACCAACCAACCTTCAGCCATGCTACCTTCTGGCCAAGCTCGTTGTTGCACAAAGCCTTTCAGGGTTTTCATGAAGCGCTCCAAGAAGAACATCCATCGTGTATGGACAGGTCCAACAATCTCCACTTCATCTATAAGATGCACAAGAAGATGGATTTATATTGTGAGCATGCTGGTAGGCAAGTATTTCTCAAAGAGACAGACCGTCTCCATTACTCCCCGCCTTGCAGATTCAATAGAGGACGTCTTAATCTCCTTCTATGAGATCCATTGCACTAAAGTCGACAACCTGTAAATTACCCCACGCATTTCTGGAGTAAGGCATCCTGCGATCACGATTAGTACAAATGAGAAAGCATTATGAACAATGTCTACACTCCAAATAGCAAAATACACAAGCCACTTACAATCCATTCGTAGTACAAACCTGACATATCTTATGCCAATCATGGGATTTTAGTCCTAATAATTGGTCGTCTTTAGAAAAAGCAAACCTAAGAGAACGCATCATACCCATTGGAGTGCGGATAGACTTGACTATTTGCTTCACAATTCGCTCTTCTTTAGTGGACAAAACCCAAGGAGCGCGAGGTAGCTGCAAGCAACCATCAGCACTCGACTGTGGCCAAAGCGCCTCCATCTTGCCTACCTCCTTCAAATCCATTTGTGCCCCTACAGTGTCTCTCTTTCCTGTGATGTGGTCCAATAGCAAGTTGCCCACGTTCTTGAAAATATGCATAGGATCCAAAAAGTGGTTGATCTGTAAGTGGGCCCAATATGGCAACTCGTAGCGTAATATTTCCCGTATCTTCCCCATAAGAACCCCCCTTAAAATTTTTTAAATTTAACTCAATTTTTTTTACTCTCCCTCTCTCTCCCTGTCGCCAACAGCATGTCGAGGAGAGAGAGAGAGAGAGATGGAGTAAAGAGAGATAAGGGGAGAATGCAACCCCCCAGGTGGAGGGGTGGCGGCCATTAGACAGCCGTCTCCCCCCACCCCCCCCATATACCACCCCCTCCCCATTATAAAGGGGAGCCCCCCCCCCCCCCCCCCCCTCGTCGTTTTCAGCAAATCCCCCCCTCGTCGACTTCAGCAACCCCCATCTCCCCCCCCCCCCCATGATCAACAGGCGCCGCCCCCTGGCCGTGATTTCAGCGCTCCCCCCCCATGATCAAAAAACGCCGCCCCTGCTGCTCTGAGAGAGAGAGAGAGAGAGAGAGAGAGAGAGAGAGAGAGAGAGAGAGAGAGAGAGAGAGAGAGAGAGAGAGAGAGAGAGAGAGAGAGAGAGAGAGTGTGTGTGTGTGTGTGTGTGTGTGTGTGTGTGTGTGTGTGTGTGAGGGAAGCTTCTGGAGGTTTCTTCTTTTCCCCCCCTTAAAGAGAGGTCACATGCCACCTCTAATATTTCCGAAAATACACCCCCCTTTCATTATCTTTTCTCCACTCAAAGAGAGACTGCAAGAATTTACTTATAGTTGCATAGGAGAGTGTGAGAATTCTATCTCTCATACACGCGTCTTCAAGCATGGCCCCAAAGCGTAGATCCATAAGGATAACCGGAAACCCTGCAAGTGTGGATGGTGGTTCGAATCAAGATGGCACCGCAACCACGAACGGTTTATCAAGCGTAAATACCATTGGAATCAAGACATCACTCCAAATCCAGGTTGCTCTATTATTAAATCATAGATTATAATTATCATGGTGAAAATCATACTCACATGCATCACATTGATTGCGCAATTGATGGGTAATTGCCTTGGTATGGATTTAGTTATGATGTTTGTAACAAACAAGGTAAATTTTGTTGTAAGATGACATCATAGAAGTGAAATTGATTAGGTAATTGTATCGTAAATTACCCAAAAAAAATTTCTTGTATGAATTTGTGCATAAAGTGCATTGCTCCTTGCATAAGTTCTTGCAAAATACATTTCAGAGGACATCGAAAGAAGCAAAGTGCATCTCCATATCGCAAGATGGATTCTAAGGTACATGTAATAAACTGCAGAAAAGATTAACGTGTAGCTAGACTCATACAATATTCACATTAAGTTATAGAGATCAGATCATTCAAGAAAGTTATAGATCGTGTAAATAATTACATAGAGGATAATGTTAAGATTGCATGCATAGAAAATACCTCCGCATGTGTGGCATAAAATTTCATATGGATTATATCAAAATTGTAAGCATTGAAATGAAGGCATGGAATTACGTTGCGTGCATTAAAGTTGTTGGGAAAATTCAACATTGTTTGTAATTTACCAAATGGGACTGAGATCCATGAGTCCCATGTCAAAGTCCTTGGTGACTTCAAGAGGGATAGGTAAAAGCTTAGTGCATGTGAGCATTATTAAGAGGGCTCAAAAAGATTATACTTAAGACGGAGTAGAAACTGTTCTAAACATAGCCATCTTGACCAACCATGGTCAAGGGGATAGACAATCTTTATCAATTAAGATCATACATAGTTACTTCAAGGGATCTAGGAGATAATCAGCAAGTTAACCAAGCGAGGATGACGGGGTCGTCCATGACCTATTTTACAAGGAGACCTAAGGTAAGGATAATTAGGGTCAGTAGGGTACAAACCCTAACCCAAAGAAAAAGGGAAAACAAGCAACCTGGCTTGCCAAGCCCCTGGAATCTCGCCTAGTCGCAAACGATCTAGGACCGAATGCTGGGAGCATTCGGGAAGAAGGAATCACACCTTAGCAGTTGGTCGTACGAACGACCTTTGAAGTGATCGTGATTGTACACTTAGGTACATTGTTTGAACTTCTTTGCTCAAGGAACTAATTCAAGAGCAAACACTTAATGCTTCAGGTTAATAGCCTGGAGGGAGAGGCAAGTTTAGTTAGGCCCTATCCAAGGGGGTTGTTAGCCGCGCCTAGTACATGGACCGAACCCGCCGCGAGAGGTCTCTCCGTGGGTGCTGCTTGGAGCGGGAGGACGCTTGGGTGCCAAGGGAGGCTCTGGCCATAAATTCCTTGCCTCCGAATCCCACACAAGAGGTCGACGTGACTCGAGATGGGATCTCAAGGCCCGTGTACTAGTCTACGGGCAGAACTTGGAGCAACAATCCTGTTGATTTCTGGGATAGCCTTCGAATATGATACTTGATGTATTCCAAGACTATGATAAATAAAGATCATATGTTTGAAAAAGGAACTTGCTTAACATTGTTTTTGTGTCGGTGCCTAAGTTACGTGAAGGAACCCGTGTTTAAATTGGTTAATTAAGGAAGCTGTCTTTGCATGTCAAACATAATGTGGTAGGTGTCAAGATTGTGGGAGAGAAGGAAGGAGTCTCACTTATAACTTTCTTGCTTGCACAATGGGGGAATACACACAAGGGTGGAGGCTGAAAACAGTTTTCCTCTTCTTAGTTGTGTAAGCCAAAAGAACTCTCATACAAAGAAATAGAAGAACCCTATATATGGGTCTCAAAACCAAACTCAACTAACTAAGGTGGCACACTAACTGAGCCACAAACTAGAGTAGATAACGATAGCTATCATGTAGCTATTATTCATGGGTGGTGTACCAACCGCATCTGCAACTGACAAGTCGGTGACATAAATGCACAACGGTCACCCTGGCATATCACGAGTGGAGCTCGATATCTCAACACTCCCCCTCGAGCTCAATCCCAATTCCTGCACACCAAGCAGGTCTCTGAACTTGCGCAGCTTCTCTGTGCCCAATGCCTTCGTGAATATGTCAGCTATCTGATCCTCTGTGTTGACATAAACTAGATCAATAAGACCTATAAAACCCTCTCTCGCACATAGTGATAATGCACCTCAATGTGCTTTGTTCTAGCATGATAGACTGGGTTATTTGCCAAGTCTATACTGCTCATGTTGTCACAATAAATGACAACTGGCCCATCTGTAGGCTGATGCATATCATAAAGTAGCTTATGCAACCAAGCTACCTCACATGCAACCATTGCTGCGCCCCTGTACTCAGCCTCTGTGCTCGACAAGGCAACTGTAGGCTGTTTCTTGCTGCTCCAAGTGACTGCAGCACTCCCAAAGGAGAACACATATCCACTAGTAGATCATCTATCAGAAATACTACCAGCCCAATCAGCATCAGTGTATCCATGCAGCTGTATCTGAACCCCAGTCTCATAAAATAGTCCATACTGCAATGTGGACTTCACATACCTGAGTATGCGTCTAGCCACATCCAAATGCGGTTTCCTTGGAGTCTGCATAAACTGACTTACCAGTCCAACAGCATAGCTCAAATCTGGCCTGGTAATAGTCATATAGATCAAGCTTCCTACTATGTGTCTGTACATAGTAGGGTCTTCCAGAAGCTCACCTGCATCTGCGCTCAGCTTCACATTCTGCTCCAAAGGAACTGAAATAGGCTTACAGCCTATCATCCCATATTTGGACAGCATGTCCAATCCATACTGCCTCTGCAAGAGCTGTATCCCACTTGGTGATCTAATCACCTCAATGCCCAAGAAATAACGCAGCTCTCCCAAATCCTTCATCTCAAACTTCTGCTTCAATAGCATTTTCACATGAAGGATATCTTTACCATTGTCACCTGTCATAATCAAATCATCAACATAAATGACAAGCAGCATAATACCTTTCTCTGTTTTTCTCACATAAAGTGAGAAATCTGCCTTGGAAATCTGAAAGCCAATAGTGACAAGATACTGTCCTATCTTGTCAGACCATGCTCTAGGTGCTTACTTCAAGCCATACAAGGCTTTCTTCAACCTGCAAACAAACTCAAGATGAACAGCATGCACATAACCTGGTGGCTACTCCATATAGACCTCTTCTTGCAAATCATCATGCAAGAAGGCATTCTTTACATCCATCTGATGTAAAGACCATCCTTTTGATGCAGCCATAGCAATGACTGCTCTTACGATTGCCATCCTTGCAACCAGACTGAATGTTTCTTCATAATCAATGCCATATGTTTGTGCATACCCCTTGACTACTAATCTTGCCTTGTATCTGTTCACAGAACCATCTGCATTGTGCTTCACCTTATAAACCCACTTACAGCCAATTGCATTCTTACCTTTAGGCAAAGGTACCAACTCCCATGTAGCATTTGCTTCCAAGGCATCCATTTCTTCATCCATGGCTTTCTCCCATTTTTCTTTTCCCATGGCTTGCTCAAAAGAAGTGGGTTCTGGTTCCTGTATCACTTTGACTATATATGCATAGTGGATGGCTGTAAATCCATCAAATTTCAGCCTATCCACAGGATACCTAGCTCTGGTAGACCTACGCAAAGTAGGCTCACTTCCAGGCGCTCTCAAAACATCCCTGGTCTTCCTTACTCCAGGTGTAACAATAGAGGGGATACCCAACTCATCATCAATGCTCTGTTCTGAGCCACTAGATTCACCATCCACATAAGAGTGACCTGCATTCACATCAAACATGGGCTGATCAACCTTCTCTTTTCCTTTTCGTGATACCTGCATACTACTATTTGCATTGCTTTGAGAAGATTCTCCTAATCTCAATCTGTCTGTCCATGGCGAAGAATGTGAACCACTGCTAGAGAACGCTCCAGGTCCACTAATATTTTGTGACTGCTGCTGTGAATTCTGTGCAGCATTACTATTTTGTGCATCTACATCATCAATCACATTTACTGGTTTATACTAGCTACTCATCTCATAAAAAACAACATCTCTGCTCACTATAAACTTACGAGTAGAAGGGTTATAGCATCTATACCCTTTTCGCTGCAGAGAGTAACCAATAAAGATGCACTTCTCAGCTTTTAGATCCAACTTGGATCTCAACTCATCTGGCGCATGTACATAGGCAATGCAACCAAAAATTTTCAAATGAGAAATATCTGGTTTTCTACCAGTATACCTCTCCTCTGGAGTCATCCCATGTATTGCTGCAGTGGGAGTCCTATTCATTATATAGACTGCTGTAGCAACTGCTTCAGCCCAGTAAAAATCTGGCAAGTCTTTTTCGTTGAGCATGGCACGAGATACCTCTCCAATATGCCTATTTTTCCTTTCTGCAATTCCATTTTGTTGTGGGGTATGACTGCATGAATATTGCTGCTTTATGCCATGCTCCTGCAGAAACCTTGCAAACTCATTTGAGAGGTACTCTCCCCCTCCATCTGACCTTAGGCATTTTATTTGCAGGCCTGTTTCTTTTTCAACCATAGCTTTAAGAGTTTTGAAATGCCCAAAAACTTTACTTTTCTTTTTCATAAAATACACCCAAACTTTTCTGCTATAGTCATCAATAAAAGTAACAAAATAATGACAGCCTCCAAGAGATGCAGCTTTAGTAATCCACACATCAGAGTGGATTAATTCCAATGGCTTCTTACTCTCTTGAACATGTCTAGGAAATGGTTTCCTTGCCTGTTTTCCAAACTGACAGGCTTCGCATACCTTATGCATTTCTGCAACCTTGAATTTAGGCAATCCTGCAACAATATTTTGGGCTTGCATTGATTTAAGTCGTTGTACATTAACATGACCAATGCGTTTATGCCAGATATCAATATCTGCAACTACACCGGTCCCATGTGCAAACATTGCTGCACTCAATTCAGACATGTCTGCATCCAACGTAAACATTCTGCCCTTCTTCTTTCCTTTTGCTATCAAGCGACCTTTATTTTTCATATCCTCAACAAAGCATCCATGAGGATTAAATCTGACCTGCAAGCCCTGCTCAACCATTTGACCAACAGAAACCAGATTCTTGGTGATATTCGGGACATGAAATACATCGGATAGGTATTTCTTTTTCCCATCCTGCATAGACAAATGAGTTTTTCCAATCTGCACAACAGGATGTGCAGTATCTCACCAGTCTCCACAAATCCTGGTTTTTTCATTTTCCTTGCATCCTCCATCCATTCTGCATGGCTTGTCATGTGGTTTGATGCACCTGAGTCAACATACCACACATCGTTGCTTTCTTCTGCACTTGTCACAGAATTGTTCATGTGCTGCACCATAAACAAATGCTCATTTCTGTCATCACCCTGTCTACTAGAAGATGCATAATTTCCTTGTCGCGATTTTCCATTCATGATGTCATTCTGCTTTAAATAGCAGTCTTTAGCCATATGACCCATTTTACCACAGTAGTAGCATTCAACATTGCTGTTTGCATTTTGACCTCTTTGCCATCCACCACGACCTCTTTGGCTCCCCTTGCCTCTAGAGTTACCACGTCCTCCTCCATAGGACTAGTTTTCTTGAGTTTGCTGCATATTCTGATTTCTACCACGGCCTCCAAATCGGCCTCCTCTACCTCTACCTCTACCCCTTCCAGCATTTGAGTAGAAGACAGCTTCTTTTGAAGTTCCTCCTGAAGAAGATGCACCACCATTTCTCTGCTCCTCAGAAATTAGAAGAGCAATCAACTCCTCAAAATCAAGAAATCTTTCACGAACTGAAATGGAAGTCCGAAACTGTGCATAATCCTTTCCTAGACCATTCAAGGTCACAGAAACTAAATCATCATCTTCCACTGGCGACCCAATGGAAGCAAGTGCATCTGCAATCTTCTTTACCTTCATGTGGTAGTCATTGATGCTCATATTTTCTCTTTGCACATTATGCAACTCTTGCTTGAGCTGCATTTTCCTGGCTTGAGTATTTGTGCTATACATTTTTGACAAATTATCCCATGCCTCCTTTGGCGTACTTGCATCCTGAATATGCACAATCATAGAGTCTGAAATACTGATAGACAGCCAGTACATAACTTTCTTGGCTCTCTCATGCCATGCTTTAAATGCCTGCATTTGCTGTTGATTGGGAACATCAGGAAGAACTGGTTCTTCTTCATTTCCTGCAACAAATTCCCCATAAGGAAATTCGTCATTCTAAACTTCCATGCCTGGAAGTTGTTCTTATCAAGCTTTTTAGTTACAATCTGTGAAAGAGAATCAGACGCCATTACAGAACACTGCAAAAAATTCTGTCACTACAAAAAACTCAGCTTCACCCTCACAAGGGCAAATCTGCAAAACTGGCGAAAGTGGTATTTGACCATACAGTCACTTCCTAGTGACGATTTTTCATAAACAGGAACCAAGGATGATTCTGAAACTTCCAATTTCTCTGCGCACAAGCATACGATGCAATTTCTACAGTAACTTTTCACCGACCTGTAGAACAATGGTCGCACAGCATAAAATAGGGTCTTTTCCTGAGTGAGTGCAGAAAACTTCCGCCTCCAAAACAGGCCCCGAAATGGCCTCAAATCAAAAAAACAGGGTCGCCAAGGGCTAAAGCCCTTGCCCGCAGCATATACTGCCCTCTTGCTTCATTGCAAAGGGCGTCTCAACCTGAGGCAATGCACTCTTGCAATTTCCGGCTGTGCTACCTGTAGAGATCTGCTCCCAAAACAGAAAATGAAAGCAACACTGCTCCTCTTACCAGAACACCGCGAGCTTGGCTTGCTTTCTTGAGCTCCTTACCGCGAACAAGGCTCTGATACCATGTCAAGATTGTGGGAGAGAAGGAAAGAGTCTCACTTGTAGCTTTCTTGCTTGCACAATGGGGGAATACACACAAGGGTGGAGGCTGAAAACAGTTTTCCTCTTCTTAGTTGTGTAAGCCAAAAGAACTCTCATACAAAGAAATAGAAGAACCCTATATATGGGTCTCAAAACCAAACTCAACTAACTAAGGTGGCACACTAACTGAGCCACGAACTAGACTAGAAAAGGATAGCTATCATGTAGCTATTATTCATGGGCGGTGTACCAACCGCATCTGCAACTGACAAGTCGGTGACATAAATGCACAACGGTCACCTTGGCATATCATGAGTGGAGCTCGATATCTCAACAGTAGGTAATTAGATAACTAAGCAAACTGAGGAAAGTGTGGTGGACGTGACTTGGGTTCGTCCTACAGAAGGGTGGTCCCGGTTAGCTGGGAACTTTTCTCAAAAGATGTGATAACGATACTATCAAGACCTAGAGCCAGTTGAGTTAGAGTCCCGATTTATGCTATTTTAGGGGAGCGGAATGGGACTATGCCTTATGGGCAGAGAGGTTGAGCTTCACATCCCTCTCGTTTCCCATTCTCCATGAACCAAGTGTAGCATAAATTCGCTTTGACTCTGTTGTTCCTACGCAAAGTGGTTCATCTGGAGCTTGATGGTAGCTACTTCCTAGAGACTTGGCTGATAGGAAAGAAACCCTGACTTCAGGTCGGTCCTAATTGGGAATGGCCGGATACTTCTGCTTCGGGGCAGACTTGGGAAGACCTAGATCGCAAACCCTGTGACATTCCTTGCGAGTGCCAGGTGGAACTTTCTAGACTCCCCTGCTGATGGGCTGCTAAGACGTGTCCCACAAGTGGACAAGCGGACACGTTACAGTTGGTATCAGAGCCAACCAACGAGATCTAAAGATTACAAGGGAACTTTATAGAGGAAAATAAAGGGAATAAGGGGATAAACATGGGAAGGTGAGTAGAATAGAGTAGTGTTTTCTGTTGAAAACATTTCTTTACTCACTTATGGATGCCGGGTTGCAGAGTCACGAAGCATGGAGCAAGTTCTTGGTGTTCCAAGTCATGTTCATGACTACAATGCATGCTTCGAATTATCATCATAGTCTTGGCATGATGAATATTCTGGACCGTATCTGTAATCCTTCACCTTTGTATGAGGAGCGGAGATGGACGGGAGACTCGAGAATATACTACATAGCAGCCCACAGACTCACGTACCTTCAGACCAACTTGAAGAGAATCAAGTGGATGGAGGATTTAAAGATTGTGAAGCTGTTCATCTTTGTTGAAGCTCGCGTTAAGGCAACTTTGCATGTTAGCGAATGCAAGTCGAGCAGAACAAATATGTCTATGAAGAAGTGACCCGAGTGATCTCTGCTGTCAGAATCAAAGTGTTAGAGCGCTATGAGAAGAACGGGTATCAAAGGAAGGGATACCCCAAGCTTCCTATGACTTACCGTTTCCTGAAAATCCATGACCCCACTCTATATTATTATTCCATCCCTATAGCCAATTGTAACACAATCCTATTTTTCCCAAATTCATGTATCAATCAGCCTATCCTACTTATCCAAAATAAATGTACTTAAGGGGATTATGCCTTCATGAACAAATAAGACTTTTTACAATTGTCTATCTTGATCATAAATGTTAGCTAAGGTGTTAAGTGATTAAATAACTTAGCTAAAAAGTTGTGCTAGTCATATTAGTGTAATATGAGAACGTATGATAAGATGTTAACGTAAAGAATCTTATTGTTCAGACGCAACCCCAAGTGCAGGTTCCAAATCCGACTCCTGCACTAAGTCCAGCTGTGGCTCAAGAGAAGAAATTCCTTCTCAAACTAATTAAGCCACCCGAGTTTGATGGCAAGAGAAGGACTATTCAAGCCGACGTCGAGATCTGGATTGAGTCCATGGAGGACTATTTTGAGGCAGCAGGAACTGCACCTGCTAACCAAGTCATGCTCGCCAAACTTAAGCTTATAGGCAAAGCGAGACTTTGGTGGAAACAATGGTGCAGAGACCAAGCGATCTCAGAGGGGACAGTCACTTGGGATAAGCTTAAGGAAGCTTTGCGAGGGAGGTATCTGCCACCTGCCTACCGCACACAAAAGATGAATGAATTCTGTGACTTGAAGCAGCTAGGATTATCCCTTGAAGCATATTATTCAAAGTTCATTTCACTCCTAAAGTATGCAGCTCCAATGGATATGACACAACAGGTATCAAAATTTTGTGTTGGGTTGAATCCACCCATAAACACTCAATTGGAATCAATGCGCCCAACGGACCTACAAGACGCACTCATTCGAGCTACTCTGATAATATAGGAGGTGCAGACCAAACCAAGGAACAACAGGATTTGGCCTTACAAAGATCAGAATAAGAGCATGACTAAGGCTCAGACTAAGAGAGTACAGGGTCAGAATCAGGGCCAAAGAAAGAAAGTTAGGGTCAATACTATCAATAACTTTGTTCCAACACAAAGCAATGATCACAACCCATGTTGTTTCCATTGCAATGAGCCTGGACACTTCAAGAGGGAGTGCCCCAAGCTTGGCAAAGGGCATCGCCAAGGGCAGTTCCAAGGTCAAAACAAAGCCGCTCATGGCCAAGGAACCACCGTTATGGCCAAAGGGAGAACCTCCATTGTTTCCAATAATGAGCTGGACAATGAAGAAGATCCATCCATGGATGCTGACATTGAGAGGGCAATGGTTTACGCCACTCTTCACAAGAAGGGTCCGAATCGCCAATTCTCGATGATTCAAACTCCATCAGAATATCGAGTTAAAAGCTTCAAAACCTTGATTGACTGTGGCAGTACACATTCCTTCATCTCACCAATCTATGCAAAAAGATTAGGGATAGCCACGATAGATGCACCTACCTTGCTTGTGGAATTAGCAAATGGTTGTGAGGTCACTTGTACTAGGCAAACTGCTAAGGTGAAATTCCTACTGGGTGTGGGAAGCCAATTTTTGTGAGATTCAGGGTAATGAACCTAGGTGTCCATGAATGTTTACTCGGAATGGATCGGCTAATACCCAATGATTCCCACGTCCACTGTGGGAAGGGCCAAGTCTCCTTCCGAAATTTTTGAAGGGGAACTAGTCACGACTCAAGGTGAGGCTGGTAAGCCAAAAATACAGTTGGCAAAAGCAATACGGGTAATAAAAGGTGTTCAAAAGGGTCTACCTGTCTATTTGATTAAACTAAATAAGCTAGATCAGAATCAGGAATTTGGAGAAGAACCTTCATGGTTAAAGGAATACGCAGATGTATTCCCTGAAGATCTAACGGAACTTCCTCCCCACAAGGAAGTCGACCACGAAATCAAACTTGTGCCAGGAGCTGCACCAGTCACAAAGAGGCCATATAAAATGTCCATCCCAGAAGCTATTGAATTGAAAGAGCAACTCAAGCAACTGTTAGATCAAGGCTACATCCGTCCTAGCATATCACCATAGGGAGCTCCAGTGATATTCCAAAAGAAGAAAGATGGAACGCTTCACCTATGCATTGACTACAAAGGGTTGAATCAAGTAACCATTAAAAATAAATACCCCATTCCAAGAATAGACGAATTGCTTGACCGTCTTCAAGGGGCGAAGATCTTCTCAAAGATAGATCTCAGATCTAGATATTATCAGATAAGAGTCAAAGAAGAAGATATCCCAAAGACTGCATTCAGTACAAGGTATGGACACTTTGAATTCCTAGTGATGTCATTCAAGCTGACAAATGCTCTTGCTACCTTCAACAGATTAATGCAATATATCTTTAGGCCCTATCTTGATGACTTCATACTCGTCTTTTTTTACGGTACCCTAGTCTACTCAAAACAGGGAAAGGATCATGAACCCCATCTTTGCAAAACAATGAGAGCACACAAGCTTTATGCCAAGAAGAAGAAGTGCACATTTTTCAAGCGACAGATTGAATATTTGGGATTCATTGTATCATCAGAAGGAATTTCAGTAGATCCAGCTAAGGTCAGAGACATTCTAGAATGGCCAATACCAACTTCTGTCAAAGAAATACGTAGTTTTCTTGGGTTGATAGGATGGTACAGAATTTTCATCAAAGATTATGCTTTGATTGCAGCACCTCTGACTAATCTACTAAAGAAGCAAGTAGCAATTGTATAGTCACCTGCTGAATAGACCAGCTTCGACAAACTAAAGCAAAGCTTAGTATTAGCACCCATCTTGAAACTTCCTGATCTTAGTAAGGAGTTTGAAGTGGTAACTGATGCTAGTGCACTTGCTTTAGGATGTGTACTTATGCAAGAAGGTCATCCCGTACCATATTCTTCAAGAAAATTGAAGAGCCATGAAAGGAATTATGCTACCCACGACCTGGAGCTGTTGGCTATCATCTATGCTCTCAAACTTTGGAGACATTACTTGCTAGGTAACAAATTTTCCTTAGTAATGGACCACAAGAGTCTTAAATGGATTTTCACTCAAAATGAGCTCAATATGAGGCAACGTCGATGGATCGAAGTGCTGGAAGAATATGATTTTGAAATCAAATATAGGCCTGGAAAAGAAAATGTAGTTGTCGATGCACTCAGTCGCGCAAGGCATTTCTAAATTCTCTCATTTTGCAAGATCCATCAACAGCAAGGTCTCTAGCCACAAAGGTATCAATGCCAAACAACCCGATTCTTAAGCTAGCAAAAGAAGGGGCATATCATGACTTAGTCTATCAGAAAATGCTAAGGGAGATCCCCATCAAGGATCAAGACCCGAAGCTAAAGACGAAGTATCAAGAATTCTCCATCAATAGTGGGCTTGTCTACTTTAGGACCTAATTATGTATCCCTGCAAGCCAAACTCTCAAGCAGAAGATACTTTGGGAAGCCCATGAATCCCCTTTCTCAAGACATCCTAGTTATGCCAAGACCCTTAACATAGTCAGGAAGAGCTATTTTTGGGAAAGGCTCAAGGGAGACGTACTCAAATATGTCACGAAATGTTTGTCTTGTCAACGCATTAAGGCAGAACATGTTAAAATGCCTGGGAAATTGCAACCACTTGACATTCCACAAATGAAATGGGAATTCATTAGTATGGATTTTATTGTTGGCTTACCCCAAGTTCAGGGAGGATATAACTCTATTATGGTTGTAGTAGATATGCTCACCAAGGTCACACATCTCATCCCTATCAAGACAAACTATAAAGCTTCAGACATTGTAAGATTATTCATCAAGGAAATATTCAAACTTCATGGGTTACCTAGAAGAATCATTAGTGATCGTGACTCTCTTTTCACATCACACTTCTAGAGGGCTATCTTTGAGGCTATTGAAACTCAACTCTGTTTCAGTATAGCTTACCATCCCCAAACTGATGGTCAAACAAAATGAGTCAATCAAGTCATTGAAGATATGCTTAGGGCATACTGCTATCGCAAACCCAAAAGGTGGATTTAGTACTTACCACTGGTTGAGTTTGCTTGCAATGCTTCTTACCAACAGAGTATTCAAATGGCCCCTTTTCAAGCATTGTATGGGCATGATTGTCGTACCCCCTTGAACTTCTCAGATCCAACGTTGAGGGTAGAAGCTTCAAGACAGATGCTAGAAGACATGGATGATCAAATCAAGTCAATAAAACAAGACATTCAAGCTGCCAAGGATAGACATAAGGCCTACGCTAACTTGACACGGCAAGACAGATCCTTTGTCGAAGGTGATATGGTCTTCATCTGTGTACGCCCTAAAAAGTGTTCACTGTCCTTGGGAGAGTACAAGAAGCTAAGTTCGAGGTATTGTGGACCTTATAAGATCATCAAGTGCCTAGGGCCTAATGCTTACTTACTACAACTGCCCGCAACTCTAAAGATTCATAATGTATTCCATGTTAGCCTATTGAAAAAGTATCTACCTAATCTGAATCATGTACTTGACGATCAGCAAATTGTAATGCCTAGCCAAGGAGTCCTTGAGCTACGGCCTGATAAAATCCTAGATGTTAGGAAGAGGCATTTGAGATCAAGTACCTTGAGAGAATACCTCATCCAGTGGAAAGATTATCTAGAAGAGGATGCCACCTAGATGGATGAAAATACTCTCAACCAACAATACCCCCAGGTCTTCTTGAGATGAGGATATCTCGATTCCTCTAAGGGGGAGAGGATGTAATATCCCTCGTATCTTCCCCATAGGAACCCCCCTTAAAAAATTTTAAATTTAACTCAAATTTTTTTTACTCTCCCTCTCTCTCCCCACCGACAGCATGTCGGGGAGAGAGAGAGAGGGGGGGAGTAAAGAGAGAGAAGGGGGCATGTAACCCCCCAGGTGGAGAGGTGGTGGCCGTTAGACGGTCGTCTTCCCCCCCCCCCATATACCACCCCCTCCCAATTATAAAGGGGAGTCCCCCCCCCCCTCGTGATCAGCAGGCGCTACCCCCTGGCCGTGATTTCAGTGCCCCCCTTGTCATCAGAAAACGCCGCCCCTGCTGCTCTAAGTGAGAGAGAGTGTGTGTGAGTGAGAGTGAGAGTGTGTGTGTGTGTGTGTGTGTGTGTGTGTGTGTGTGTGTGTGTGTGTGTGTGTGTGTGTGTGTGTGTGTGTGTGTGTGTGTGTGTGTGAGGGAAGCTTCTGGAGGTTTCTTCTTTCCTCCCCCTTAAAGAGAGGTCACACACTCCCTCTAATATTTTTGAAAATACACCCCCCTTTCATTATCTTTTCTCCATTCAAGGAGATACTATAAGAATTTACTTATAGTTGCATAGGAGAGTGCGAGAATTCTATCTCTCATACACGCATCTTTGAGTATGGCTCCAAAGCATAGATCCACAAGGATGACCGAAAACCCTACAAGTGTGGATGGTGGTTTGAATCAAGACGGCACTGCAACCACAAATGGTTTATCAGGCGTAAATACCATTGGAATCAAGACATCACTCCAAACCCACGTTGCTCTATTATTAAATCATAGATTATAATTATCATGGTGAAAATCATACTCACATGCATCACATTGATTGCGCGATTGATGGGTAATTGCCTTGGTATGGATTTAGTTGTGATGTTTGTAACAAACAAGATAAATTTTGTTGTAAGATGACATCATAATAGGTGAAATTGATTAGGTAATTGTATCGTAAATTACCCAAAAAAAATTCTTGTATGAATTCTTGCATAAAGTGCATTGCTCCTTGCACAAGTTCTTGCAAGATACATTTCAGAGGACATCGAAAGAAGCAAAATGCATCTCCATATATCGCAAGATGGATTCTAAGGTACATGTAATAAACTGCAGAAAAGATTAAAGTGCAACTAGACTCATACAATAATCACATTAAGTTATAAAGATCAGATCATTCAAGAAGGTTATAGATCATGTAATAATTACATAGAGGATAATGTTAAGATTGCATGCATAGAAAATACCTCCTCATCTGTGGCATAAAATTTTGTATGGATTATATCAAAATTGTAAGCATTGAAATGAAGGCATGGCATTATGTTGCATGCATTAAAGTTGTTGGGGAAATTCAACATTGTTTGTAATTTACCAAATGGGACTGAGATCCATGAGTCCCATGTCAAAGTCCTTGGTGACTTCAAGAGGGATAGGTAAAAGCTTAGTGCATTTGAGCATTATTAAGAGGGCTTAAGAAGATTATACTTAAGATGGAGTAGGAACTGTTCTAAACAGAACCATCTTGACCAACCATGGTCAAGGGGATAGACAATCTTGATCAATTAAGATCAAAGATAAAGGTACATAGGTACTTCAAGGGATCTAGGAGATAACCAGTAAGTTGACCAACCGAGGACGACGGGGTCGTCCATGACCTATTTTACAAGGAGACCTAAGGTAAGGATAATTAGGGTTGGTAGGGTACAAACCCTAACCCAAAGAAAAAGGGGAAACAAGCAACCTAGCTTGCCAAGCCCCTAGAATCTCGCCTAGTCGCAAATGATCCAGGACTGAATGCTGGGAGCATTTGGGAAGAAGGAATCACACCTTAGTAGTTGGTCGTTGGATCGACCAACAAAGCGGAAGGTTATTGGCACCAAGTGGATCTGGAAGGTAAAGTACAAGGCTGATGGTACCTTAGAAAAGTACAAAGCTAGACTAGTTTCCCAAGGATTTTCACAGGTTGAAGGGTTTGATTTTCAAGAGTCATTTGCCCCAACTGCCAAAATGACCACTATTCGCACGGTACTTGCAGTGGCTGCCCAGAAGAAGTGGCCAGTGTATCAAATGGACGTTAAGTCAGCGTTCTTAAATGGTGACCTCAAGGAGGAGGTGTACATGGCTTAGCCACCAGGGTTTGAGGCCCCCCATTCTGAGAACAAAGTGTGTAAGCTGAAGAAGGCATTGTATGGGCTGAAACAAGCCCCTAGAGCATGGTCTGTAGTGATTGTCATATATGTGGACGACCTTCTTATTACAAGTGACTATGAAGATATGATCAACCAAACTCAAAAGGCTTTGAGTTCTGAGTTTGAAATGGCAGACTTGGGCTTGCTACACTATTGTTTGGGGATTGAAGTCTGGCAAGAGCCAGGAAAGATCTTCATCTCTCAGAAGAAGTATGCATGGGAGATCTTGAAGGCATTTGGCATGACCGAGTGCAAGGAGATAGCTACACCTATGGAGGTGAATGCAAAGTTATCCATCGAGGATACATCAGCACTAGCAGACATTGGGAGGTATAGGAGGTTCTGATCTACTTGTGTAACACCAGACCAGATATCAGTTTTGCTGTTGGTGTTTTGAGCAGGTTCTCAAACAAACCTCATGAGAGTCATTGGAAGGATGGGATGCGGGTGCTCAGATACTTGAAGGAAACTCTTGACTATGGTATCACATACAGTTTCGGAACTTCTCTTGTGGGGAACTGTGACTCAGATTGGCAGGAGACATTGATTCCAGGAAGTCAGTTTTTGGTTATTGTTTCTCTTTGGGTTCAGGAATTTTCTCTTGGATTAGTAAGAAGCAGCCAACGGTGGCATTGTCTTCTACCGAAGCAAAGTACAAGGCTGCTTGTTTTACTGCATGTGAAGCAGTATGGTTGAGAAGGATTCTATGGCATATGGGAGTGCAGGATGAAGAACCAACTGTGCTGAGATGTGACAATCAGAGTTGCATCGCCATTGCCAAAAATCCAGTGTTTCATGCACGCACCAAACATATAGAGATCTAGTATCACTATGTACGTGATTTGATGGAGGATGGGATAGTGAAACTGGTCTACTGTCCAACAGAGGAGAATAGAGCAGATATCTTCACCAAAGCACTTACAAAGGATCTGCTTCAAGTTCATCGTCAGAGACTCGGCATTGGGACAAGGAGATAGTTCACCTATGGGTGGACATTGAGGGGGGCTGTTAGATATGATCAATGCCCAACCCTCATTAGGTGCTAGCAATGATCCATGGTGCTCAAAGTTGTAAGGCCCCCATTATGAGGAGAAGCCAAATGTGAGCCCGGACATTGGTTGAGTCCTAACTTGTATATTAGATAAGGTCTATGTGACCAGATGGCAAAAAGGTGACCGTTGTGGGTCTAATCTTTGGGTTAGACGGAGTGGTTAAGCTGGTAGCAACTCGCGGGACATTGCATCGAGTTGCGGGGTAAGGGAATTAAAAGGGGCCCCGATGGTAAAGGGAATATTCCCTAGAATATTCTCTGTCCGACTAGTGGACACTCATATGGTAGGTCGGTCAGGCCGACCTAACAGCCTTCGCATGCTATAAAAGCTAAACCCCTTCATAGCCATCGATCACTCATCTTTCACCCAGTCAAAGTTGTTGTTCCAGCTAGCCTTAAGCTCTTCACCTATCTTCTGTCTAGATCGCCATCTAAGCTTCACACAGTGGAAGCACACGGGTGGACAGAGCCATCTTTGTATCAGTTGTTTGGAGTTAAAGAATTTACTGATTCTCCTCTTTTCTGTTGTGTACTCTCTATCTCTTTCTCAGATTCTGTTTGCTGCGCCGTGTAATATTTTACAGAAGCATGAGGACTTCGAGGCAAAAATTAGCGGCACCAATTAGGCCTTTTTGTCAAATTGAATGTTTTATGTTTGGGATGGTAACCATCGTCTCATAGCATGAATGAATGAGATACGCACATATGAGTGGCCCTAAACCATAGGATCTTAACATTCTACAATGTGTTTGTTTCTTACATCATCCTTAACATAATTGACTGTTTGCAACAGCCTTCCCAAATAATGTGAGGCAACATGTGCGCATTGAATGTCGCCTTGTGAAAGTGACAAGTGTGGCAAAGGGGGAGATTTTTTCAGCTATTTCTCATATAAACATGTATGCAATGGACCGTATTCATGAGATCCTAATATACATGAGATCCTAATATAGAATGTACACACGCTGGCACAAAAGGGGGTTATCCATACCTTGTTTGTGAAGCAAGGATGCTAGGGCAGGCTGACCACACAACTATTTTTTATAAGCTAAATGATGAGACAAAGGTATGGGTGCAAGTGCACAGAAACCATTGATTACACTGGCCCACATTATGTGGAAGGTAGGTAGTTCTTCAAGCTATCTTAACAATGTTTTTGTTGATGCATTTTTTCCTAATGCAATGATGTTGTTCCTAATTACCAAGTGCAAGATGAGTATGATATGGCAGTGCAACCGATCGAACATAAATGAACACAACTCTCTGACTCTGATTTTAGAACCAAGTGGGGTGAGGTGTACTATAGTGTCAATGAAAAGCTCGTCAAGAAAACTCAATATTTGCTAAGAGTTGCAGACCCCAATCTCGGAGAGAAGTGGTATTAGTAAGTTGCTACCTCTTTGTACCTACCATCTATATGTACTTATACTACATTTGTCCAAAGTAACAATGTTTTTATCAATGCAGAACTGTCTCATGCTTGGAGTGGGGCTCCAAGACAGGGGGTGTATTGAACAATGAGAGAGTATACACATTGGCATCCTCAAAGCTGAACGAGGTGAATCGTGTAAGGATATTGAAGTCCATGGAGAGTTCTGACATGAAAATTTGAACGTTGATGGGCATGCCTGAATGTAGGTTATTCTTGTTCATCTAAATTATGCGCATCATAAGTTTGACGAATTGGTATTAAACAACATATCTTTGATTTGAGCATATGGAAATGATCCATTTCGAAGTTGGATAAGATAAGAGACCTTTTGGGCCATGTTGCAAGATGCCGGAAAGAGATTGCTTTTGAGTTTGGAGAACTACTATAGCATTCGAGTGGAACATGATTTGTTCTTCCAATACACCCAAGAGATAAAGAGAAAGCATAGAGAGAAAATATTTCGCACTGTATTCCATGATTTCAAGCTAGACGAAGATATAGAGTCACAGAAGTCAATGAAGTAGGCAACATGGAGGCTTCTATACATGTAGTTCACAATATCCTTCTTTAGTAGCATGTCTATGGTGCTATCTTGCCAATCCATTCAAGATTTGTAATGGTGACTTTGCGGGTCAGGTTCATGTATGAGTAGATGGAGAGGAGGGCTATACAAACTTTGCCAGGAGAGTGTGAGGACTGGGCAAACGTGTTGGAGGATCAGTGCACGTATGAGGATTTCCAAATAGAGCAACAGTGGGATGAGGAGGTATATTGAAGATGCCCAATTTTCCTCGACTATCCAGAAGATGAATACCCCTCCAATGAGAAAAGTTTGTACCAAAAATACTCAAGGAAAAAACAAACACAAGAGACACAAGGATCCAAAGCCATGGTAAGTGAAATGAGTTACATTCTTAGGAGTATATTACACTTTGTTGTCTCCTAATGAAGAGACTATGATGGGTTCACAGGAAACTGATACTAGTAGTGTGGTTACTATAAAAAGAAAACACAAGAGCAAGCGCACATCCAATATCATTGAAGAGAGGCCAAGCAAAGATCACCAAGCAAAGATCGGTCCTCATCACCAATTAATTTGGTTTCTCCACAAATTAATTGGTGATGAGGGCTAAGCAAAGATCAGCCCTCATCACCAATTAATTTGGTTTCTCCACATCTAAAAGGTTTGATGTTTTGAAGTACTATAGCCAAGACATCTCTTGTGTCCCTCCAGTAAAAATATTTTCTTGAATATGAATTGTAACCACCAAACCATGTAGGACCCTTCATTGTTACCACTAAAGAGTAGATCGCAATGGAAGGCATCACCAAGGAGGTCCGTGACATTGGCATGGATAGAAGGATACAACAAGTTCTTCAAGATCTTGTGATGGAGAGTGTTACCTTACACACCACTATAGAGAGATACACGACAATGACAAGAAGCAGTGAGGCATCACATGGAACTGACACACGTATTATAGAGCACCAAGATGGTAAGCTTGCTTTTGTACAAAACTCGTGATGTGAAGGCACGTAATTCTTGTTCATCACCAAAGTAACATCAACAATATTTTTTAACATGCAGAGGGTAGAAGAATTGAGTGGCTTGGATTTGAGGTCACATCAGACATGGCGTGTGCGCAGAGAGGTAAAGAAACGATGCTTATGAATTCCACACATGTCATGATTGGATGATTTCAGAGCTTTAAAATATTCTATCATTATATGATGTTAATAATAATGTGTGTCCTTGTGTAGGGAAGGATAGAATGCAAGAACATGGACTAGCCGTGCTAGGGGATGTGGCAGGTACCGGTAAACAAGTGTGACTCGTGGTTTTTTTTCCCACAATACAATGCCAATAAGAATTGTCTATATTTTTACAGAGGGGGATACAATTTTTTATTTTCAACCTATAATGCTGGAGGATGTGCCATCCACAAACACTGGTGAACTAACATGTCTCAATAATACTATCTACAATAACATTTTGAACGAAAAATATGTTGCTAATTATGAATTTATCATACAAAGGGCCATACTGAAAGTCACATGAAATTCCATTTGCAAAACATCGTCTCCCACGAAGCTACAATGGTGCATGATGTTCCAACCACACATGCAGGTAAACAAACATGTAAGAAGAATATTATCTATCGTTAACATTTAGTAAGAAGAATATGTTACTAATCGAGGAGTCAATGCGCAGAGGTCCACAACATTGAAATCCCTATGGAAGACCCCTTGTAAGTCGCTATCTCCCATGCCGCTATGATGGCAAAGGTGGAGTGGCATACTATTCTCTACGACCCATTCGAGATCGGACATACATTGCAAAATGATCAGCCAAGTGAGTCATTCTCTCGATTGGTAGAGGCATTGGAGGAGGTCAACCAAAACAAGATGGTCAAGGTTGACGAAGAAACTACAAACACAGCATGCGATATCATGGTGGTTCGTCTCCCTAAAGATAGTGCCATGCATGGCTTGGGGGATGGAATTCCGTCATGGAACTCCCATTCTGCGGGCAGAGTCAATCGATGTCATATATTTGGTTGATCGTGTTCTCAAGGACGTAGGGATGTTATTGTTCCTTGCCACAACACACTCCATGGTAGAGCTTATCGAGCAGGTTGTGGAGGATGGACACCGATGGATAGAGTCAGGGAAAAAGTGTTGGGCCTTATGCATGGCACAGGTTATTCATTGTGAGACACCTGTATGTGTCATTAGAGGTAGAGAGGTAAGACTTTTAAAGTCATGTTATGCTCATGCTAGTTACTGTTTACGTATCACACTTGTTGGCTTCATTTAGTGAGTATAATTACTAAAATTAGTATTTCAATCTTTAAATGTAGGTACATGTGCTATATATTCTAGCGTACATGCATTCAGATATCGCTTACAATGGAATCATCCCTCCGGAGTTCACAAAAGATGACATTATTGTGAATGAGTGGGTACAAGATAAATCAGGATCCCCAATGAGAGGTTGATATGAGATCCAATGTTGTTAAACTATTGTTGTGATATGCTTTGTAAACATTTAGTAGATTCCTAATACGTTATATGACTACCAAATATTGTAGGTGGCATGCAACGTGGTAGGGCTTTTTGAAGCTCGTTCTTGCAAACGTACACAAAAGAAGGGGGCATCATTTTAGATTGCAATGCAGGATGTGGTGACTTTGCATCGGTAGCGCTAAATTTCAATAGACTAATTGCATGTTTGTATTGCTTCGTCGAAGATGGAAAATATCTAAGAGAAAATGTAACATTTTTACATAAACTTGTACAATATCTGATTGTAATGTAGTGTTCTTTTTCATCATACCAATACATAGGTTCTCACCCTTCCATGTATGCATGTACAGCTACCTCCCACAACCTGAAAATTAATCGTGTTCGATATGAATGGGGTGCTTCTACATAGGCAGACAAAGCAAAAAGGATCGTTACTAGTGAAGCCTCTAGAAGTGGGCAAGTATTGGGTGATTTTGCGGCCAGGGCTCGCCAAGTTTTTGAAGAAAATATCTACATTATTTGACATTGCCATCTGGAGCTTCATGAAGGAAGACAACTTAAGTGAGGTGCTCCAATTGGTTAGAAGTGAATGTGTGAAGTCGTCAAAGCAAGCACCAACCTTTGTATTCCAATATGGACAAGGAAAGTGCAGAGCAACTCCCACAACATCTTCTTCTAGAAAGAGTTACACAAAGTCCATTTTCATGAAATGTTTTGACGACATTGATTGGCCGCACTTCAGCCCAGCAACACTATTTGTGGATGATAGCATGGAGAAGATGCAGATAAACCCACCCAACACCTTTATATGCCCAACCCCATTTGAGGGAAACCCCATGGACACAATCCTTCTGGAGCATATGCTTCCCTACCAAGCTAGCGTGCTTCCGTGGTTCAATCCTGGACTTTGTTAGGGATCACCAATTCCACCCCCCGACAATGGAACTCGATTGATATTTAATGTGCATGATAAATATATACTTTTAGAATTATTAGATTCTTTTTATTTACAAGCGCAATAAAATGAGGATGAGAGAGAAGAGGAGAAAGAGAGAGGAATGTGCAAGTGAAGGAGATTCTATATAGTCATTTGCTCAATTGCAATACTACAAGATGTGTAAACAAAGCATGTGCAAAATATCTAGGGAAGGGTAGAGTATAGAAACATGCATGCATGTGTGCACAGTGGATTGAGTAACAATGAGGTAATATTATTGTCTCGATATTAACTATTCGAACAAAGTGAAAAACAATAGATATCTCACGTTACTGCAATGAGTGTAACAAACTATTTGATACCATATCCTCTTGTAGTAAGTCCACACAATAATGCTCTATTGAAAGTAGTGAAAACATGTGCAATGTAGTTTTGCCTATGTGTGCACAACGGAAGTGATATATCAAGATATAATATCAAATCATGCACATAAAGTGAGAGGCACATAAATGTATATATACATGTAGAATAATAATGTGATATTCTTTTCATCTTGATATTAACAACTAAAAGTGTTTAAGGTAATTTACCTCATGCAAACCCTTGACCCTTGTAGTAATAAGAGGGTTGTGAAAAATGGATGGATGACCCTTGCAAAATTAAGAGGGGGGAGATAGAAAGAAGTTGCTAATTTAGAGTGTGTATAAGAGAGAGAAAAGGGGAGAGAGAGGTTGTTATTTGTGAGAGAGAGAGAGAGAGAGAGAGAGAGTGTGTGTGTGTGTGTGTGTGTGTGTCTTTGTGAGTGCACAAGAGAGAGAGAGAGAGAGAGAGAGAGAGAGAGAGAGAGAGAGTGTGTGTGTGTGTGTGTGTGTGTGTGTGTGTGTGAGGGGATAGAAAGAGAGGAGTTACTTATTTGGTCTAGTGCTCTCTGATCTAATATTCATTAGTTTCTATATTTGAGAGAGAGAAAACGAGGGAAAAGAGACAACAGAGAGAGAGAGAGAGAGAGAGTATGTGTGTGTGAGTGAGAGTGAGAGAGAGAGAGAGGGAAAGGAAAGAGGGATAGAGAGAGTGGGTGTGTATGTATTTGTGAGCGACACAAGGAGAGAGAGCAAGCGAGAGAGAAGGTGAGTGTACGAGAGGGAGAAGTGAAAAGTTACCGAGAGAGAAAGAGAGAGAGAGAGAGAGAGAGAGAGAGAGAGACATGGGGGAAGAAACATGGGAGGGGACGGTAGTGGTGAAAGAGGTGGAGCTGGTAATGACAGTGGCAGTGGTGGTGGGGGTGGTGGGGGTAGTGGTGGTGGTAAAGATGGTGGTGGCAGTAGGGGCGGTAGTGATGCTTGATATGTGCACAAGAGAATAGAAGGAATAAGTGGAATATGTGAAACAAGAAATGAAAGTTGCCTAGAAAAGCTCACTTAAATGCTCGCTCGAAAAGCTCGCTTCTTGCCCTTCCCCCATTCCCCCCAACCCAAAAAAAAAAAACAATACTAGTTCATACGAGGGGAGATGCAAAATGTGGTTGCAAATCTCATTGATATATCAAGATGGTGCAATTGCAAAGTTTGTTGCTTTGATTTTGGTTTCTATGAGTCCATTTAGTATGGAATGCTTGAGGATAAGATTTATGTGCCCCTCATAAAGGTTTGTTGTATAGGTTGCAGCATGAATAAGTGGATGTTTCTCACCAGATCCTAAAGATCAAGCGACTAATGAAGCTCTATTGCATCTTCAAGAGCTCCTACATTAGCATGGTTGCAAATTATTTGACTTTTTTGAAGCACAAATGTACGCTTACACAAAAAGAGTATGATTATAACATGATAGAACAAGAATCAATGTTAAACAATGGTCAATAGCATGCATTTCATACAATTGTGAATGTTGTTTATGCAAGTAAAGGTGAAATATTCTTCTTGGATAGGCCTTGAGTGTTTAGGAAGCCTTTTCTATACTCAGTGTTTGCTTGCGAAATTGCAGTGTTCATTTTATTGAATTGGCTATAACATTATTAGGACTTGTAGCACTGCTCTTTCAAATGGACACGCAATCTACTCCAAGTTCAAGATTCCCTTGGATTTGGCTAGTCGGCCAACAAGAAAATTCCTGTTCTAAGTGACCTTGCTGAGTTGTTGAGGCAAACAAAACTTGATTATATACAATGAGGCTCCCACAATACATAGTTATATTTTTGAGGTGCTTGACAGATTGCTAAAAGATACTATGAAATGCAATAAATTTTGTGGAGGGAGCTGTAGAGGCAGAAGATCAACAGGACATCCTTCTGAGAATCAAAACGCAGCTGTAGCTGTTGGAATCAGGGCCATAGTCAGCAAGCGCAAGCTCAGTTGAGGTACACAACTGCCAAGGAATCAGGGCCATAATCAGCAAACACAAGCTGAGCTGAGGTAGACAACTGCCAAGGAAGCAGCTGTAGCTGATGGAATCAAGGTCATAATCAGCAAATGCAAGCTCATACATCTGTGCATTGAGAGCCCAATCAAAGAGGAAGACTTGAATTGGCACCCATTTTGCCTCTGAAATCACCTGCTGGAGTTGAGGGAATTGACGTGCCAGAGACTGCAAAAGATGCCTAACCATGGAGATTGATATCCAGTGGGACAAACAGGGGTCGAGATGTTGTTCAACGCTTGCAGGAACACCATACTTTATTGCAGGAGAGTTTCTGAAGGGATGGCATCAATCTTGGCATGCAGGGCTGCTTCTGTTGCTGAGCTGGTTCTATCTGCCTCATCACCTTCTGTATGTTGGGCAAAGCCATATTAACATGAAAAATAAATTCCTGTCCTTCGGCTCTAACACCAAAGTAACGCTCAATACTAGCCATAGACAACAGTAGCAAATAAAAGACAATGCCCTGGCTATCTGAGTGACAACTAACCAGCAGTCAGCCAGTCCAAGCACATTGCCAGATGCCGGCAATGGTGGCAGAATGCCACCACATCAACATCCCCAAGATACCTCAAACATGCCTTCATAAGCACTAAATCACCCGTCTGAGGTACAGTGCTCACTTGTACTCCATTGATCATTGTGTTAACAGCTTTCACCCTGGATTAAATGTTTTTGAAGTTGGAACTGGCTTGCTTATTTTAAGAAGAGTATCCATAATGCTGTTGGAGACACTGGGATGTAAAGAATTTGAAATCATTTCATTGAAGAGATTGTGTGCATCATTCAAGTCACCCATCTCTACCAGTTTTTCAATGAGTTTATTGCACAGATTTACATCTGGCGCAAAGCCTTTTTTCATTCCTTCTGTGACAAGATCATATGCATCAGATGGAGAATGGCCTTTTGTGATCATCTCATCTATTAATGATGACACGCTGTCATAATTACCAGCCCTTGTTAATGACTCAACAAGAATTTTATAGGTAACTAGGTTCGGAGTGCAGCTCTTAGTTTGCATTTGTTGGAATACCTTCAAAGAGTCATCAAATTTGCACTGTTTACCAAGTGCTTTGAGAAGACCATTGAATACAATAACATTTATAGTACAATCTCTCATCACCATGTCCTCAAGAAGTGTATAAACTTCATCTATTCGCCCCACCTTGCCAAAGCTATTAACCAAGCTGCCATAAACAACAACATTTGGGTTCAGGCCCTCAGTTTTCATCTGCATCATAAGCAGCAAAGCATCATCTGCTCTGCCTCTCTTGCCCAGCCCATCAACCAAGGTACTGTAAGTCACAACACTTGGACTATGACCCTTTTGCCGCATCATTTCCATTATCTTGAAGCCTTGGTCAATTTTGCCTGCTTTGCAAAGGCCATTTATCACTGTATTGTAAACTACAGTGTCAGGTTCACAGTCGGTCATCCTCATGGAATTGAAAACTTCAAAGGCTTCACTGACTCTCCCTACTTTATTTAATGAGACAATTAAAGACGTGTAAGTGACCTTGTCGGGTTGAAAACCTTTCTCCTGCATTGACTTGAAAAGGTCATATGCTCCACTAAGCTTACCCATTTTTCCTAGGCAATTTATCATAGTGTTGAAAACCACCACATCCAACTGGATGCCTTTCCCAATCATATCCTCAAAAAACATCTCAGCCTCATCTAGTCTCCCTGCTTTGTGAAGTGCATCCAGGAGAGAACTACACACTACAGCATTAGGAATTTTATCTCCAATGTATACCTCCTGAAACAGCTTGAAAGCATAATCAACCCTTTGGGCCTTGCATAGTCCCCAAATAATACCGCTATACGTATAGTCGTCTGGAGAACAGCCTTTCGATTTCAAGCCCTCATAAAATTGTAAAGCTTCATCAATCTGTCCCCTCCTGCAAAGATCAGTTATTACAATATTGTATGTGACTAAGCTACAATTGTAGCCCTCTCTCAACATGCCTTTTTGCACTTCAATCAACTCTTCTTCCAAACCAGCTTTTTCAAATACCTCTTTGAGTACACTGTATGTGAAAAAGTTTGGCTTAACTCCTTCATGTCTGATTTTCTTGAAAAGATCGCAAATCTCCACCACTTTGTCATTCATTTTTAGAGCAATCAACAGCGTGTTGTATGGTTGAATCCCTGCAACTTTACCCATCTTGTACATGCAATCAAAGACCAAGGTGGCCTCATTTGGCAATTTCTCATTGCCAAAACCTAAAATCAAGGCATTGTATGCAGCCTCAGAGAAGACATAACCCTTTTCTTCCATGTCCTTGAGAAATTTTAGTGCACACTCAGTTTGCTTTGCCTCGCAAGAGAATTCTATCAAACTTGTAAGTGTTAAAGCATCCGGAGTAAGACCCTCTTGATGCATTTTGTCAAAAAACTTCCATGCTAACTCCATTCTACCGGCTTTCCCAAAACCACATATGCAGATATTATAAATAATTTTGTCAAGAGAGACATTATTATATTTTAGCTCATCCAGCAACCAAAAAATGTCATGAAACCTACTTTCTTTGGCTAAAAAGCTCAGTAACTTCTTAGATACACCTAGTTGAACCTTGTAACCTGCACTTTGCATTTCCTTAAAGCAATTGATAGCTTCATCCAAGCGACGCCCCTCAGCAAGTGCACCTATTAAGGTAGCATAAGCCAGTAGCTCTGGCTTCACCCCAAGACCGTTCATGAGACATAATGCTTCCACTGCTTTTTCCAACATCTTCTCATTGCAAAATGCTTGGATCAAAAGAGTAAATGTACTACGGCTCAAATGACAGCCATCATTCTTCATGCTCACTAGAATTTCAGGAAAAGCATCAAAATGCTTTGCACGTGCCAAGACCAAAACCAAAGCATCATATGCTTCTGCTTCATGCCTGAATCCTGGCTGGTGCTCAGCCCATTTGAAAAATTTCAGGGCCAATTCAGCATTCTTTTGGAAAGCCAGCACTTTGGTTATGTGGAATGGCCGTATGATGTCTGACATTTCTGCAAGTGCTTGTTCTGTGTCCTGTCCCCATGAACTGCTCGCAAGCATGCGGCACAACTTCTCAACATGTGGCCATCCGGATTGTATACTGCAATTAGAGTAGGGCTTTATAGCCTTCAAAACATAGCCAGCTGCCTTTTCCTCATGCCGGTTCTTTGAAGCTCGTCTCACCAGATTACCAAAGAACCTGGTAGCAGAATGAATAACAGCCATTACTGGCGATTCTCAATGTGGCACAAGCAGTCCACATGCGGCCATCCAGATTGTATACTGCAATTACAGTAGGGACTTAGAGCCTTCAAACCGTATCCAGCTGCCTTTTCCCCATGCCACTTTTCTGAAGCTTGTTTCACCAGATAACCAAAGAATCTAATAGCAGAGTGACTGATAGCCATTACTGGCGATTCTCAATGCATCATGATGGCTCCGATTGCAGCAACAGGAAGACAAGAAACACCAGAGAGCGTGACAGGCAAATTATCCTTACCTCCTTCCCATTCTTCTGGAGCCATTATCATTGATTCACCAAAGAGCCTGTAATGCTTTTTGACAGGCGAATTCCATCAGCCTCCTGGTATTGCTCTGTTTCCTTAATTAAAAAATCAGATCCATCCAAGCACGCAGAAATCCCCCACAGAAGAGTATGTTATTTACATTTCTTGCTTCGTCTCGCCTTTCATGGATTCCTCTGGTTACCCGCGCTACTTCGACTAATACAAACTAATCCCCTAGTATTAAGTAAGAACTTTCCTCTTGTAGCCTTCCTAACGCTTTTGTACCAGGAAGGCTTACAGTGTTTCAACGCTATTCCATTCACTCCCAAACCACCTATAACACAAACAGAATAAGACCAGCAACCAAAAAGCTCGTCTCTGTGCCAAAAAGCTCATGCTCACAGAGATGGCAAGATACCCACAGCACCAACGCCAATGACAATGCTCAATGTTTGTGGAAGAGTTTTATGCAATTGAGAGAAGCATTAGTGCTAGAGCAATGAGGGAGCCTCGTACTAACATCATGTGGTGGCAACATTGGTCAGGGCACATAGTGGTGCCACATAATGGAGTCAAGGCTATATATATAAGTTTAAAGCTTTGACCTTCTATGTTGAAGACACACAGCACACAACTCAGGGAAGAAAGAGCTAGAGAAGCTTGGTGGACGAACACTTGAAAGCAGAAATGCAAAGACAAGTCACAAGATACAGAATGAAGTTGTATTGCTTGGATTGCCTCCCTTATTGTGAGTTACAAGAGGTATTTATAGAGTTACAAAGAGTCCGAAGTGCCGATAGAGTTAGCAATCTACTATCAAGTGGAGGAGGAATATAGTACATTATAGATGTCAGAGCATTTGAGTAATGGCTACAGTAAAATATATTGTGGTAGTGGCTAGAGTAAAAGTGTCTGTTGTGGTTTAGCATTATGAGTGTGGGATAAAAGGTCAGCAAGGACATTTACTTTTCCCGATACATGTTCGAAATTGATGTCTAGCCCATCAAAGAATAAAGACCACCAAAGTAATATTTTATTCCTCAATTTTGGAGGGGCTTTTTTGGTAAGGTAACCCCGCACATGTTGTAAATCTATCTGAATTGTGAAAGGGACAAATTCAACAAAGATTAGAAAAGCTTTAATAGCTTTGATGATGCCATGAAAATCCCTTTGCTAAGAGGGGTAATTTTTTTGTGTTGCAAAAAATATGCCTGAAGCATAGCAGCAAATCTAGAGTGAATCAATTTTAATGGGACTTTAGGTTGTGATGATGAGTGTGATTGAGATGGTTGAGAAGTATCTTCATAGAGAACATCACCCCATTTCGACATCAGAGGTATCAACGTAAATGACCAAGGGATATCCGATAGGGAGATGTAATGGTGGAAGATTTTGTACAAGGGCCTTTATTTGTTGTAGAGCAATCGTATGGAAAGGCTTCCTATGAAAATTATTTTTCCGTATCAAAGGATAAAGGTCTTGGGTATATAAGGCTAGATTAAGAGTGGATGAGTTGATCCAATTTAAGCACCCTAAGAGTTGCTGCAATATTTTTACATTTGGTAATTCAGCTAGGAAATATAAGATGGTTTTTAAAACATGATCTTGCAATTCCACCATTCCATGATGGAGCCTTAATCCCAAGAAATCAACCTATGTAACAAACATAATGGACTTTGCTGGGGATAAAACCATCCCTGCTTCTTCAACTACTAGCATGAACTGTGTAAGATGGTTGAGATGTTCTTGGATGGTCCATGAGAATACCAAAATATCATCAATCTAAACCAAACAAAAAGGAAATTCAAAGAAAATCGAGTCTATCCATCCTTGGAAGTATGTTGGAGCAGTCTTTATGCGGAAAGGTAGGACAGTCCATTAGTAATGCCCTTGGGGAACACAAAAGGTAGGTTTATGTCTATCTTAAGTTTTAATGGGTAGTTGCTAGAATCATGATTTCAAGTCAAACTTGCTAAAGATTTTGCTTTTATGATCCTTTTAATCAAAGTATCTTTCAGAGGCATAGAATGTCCATGCCCAATAAGATACTTATTGAGAGGTTTATAATTGATCACCAACCTCTTTCTATCACTCTTTTGCTCATAATGTTTGTTCACATAAAAGGCTTGGCAAGACCAAGCAAAAGTTGTAGGTTCAATGAGTTTTTTTTGTAAGAGCTCAGCAAATTCTGTCTTGCATAGAGCTAGGTATTCTTCCTTCATACCCTTATGGACAACTTTGCTAGAAACAACATTGCCTTTAAGAGGCAAGGCAATGGCATATTTTTGTCTTTTTCCCTAGAACATCAGGGGGTCATCATGCATATAAGCTTTGAGCTTATCTTCCATTTGTTTGATGGCTTTGTGGTGTTTCTACAATTCTTGTTGTAGCCATTGTCCAGTATGTTGCATCTTTTCTAGAAGATGTACTTGAGAGATTGAGTAAATACTACGCCCAACTTTCTCCAGTATGGAATATGTGATTTTTGTCCTTGATAAGAAAATACTACATGATCATTCCAAAAGGTATAGGGAGTGAGATGTTGGAGAAAGGCTATTCCTATCAAGAGATCATAGAGCAGTTGGCGCATGAGTTGAATCTCAATAGGGAGACTAATTGGCCACATATATAAAAAGGCTTTGACAGTTTTAGAGAGGGTTATTCTTTTATTATTGGAGAGTTCAACAATGATAGGACCACTAGTTTGTGTGCATTTTGGTGCAATATAGCTCATAAGGAGCTATAGTAAAGCTAGAACATGTGTTAAGCAATGGATCCAAAAACAATGTAAAGTTACCAAAGGAATGAAGTTTCATACAGATTGTAGGAATTGGTCCTCCTCCTTCCAAAATATTTAGTTTGTGCTAAGAAGAGGAAACACGAGTTTGGTTAATTGGTTTGGGGGAAGGTTCTTGTATTGGAGAAGAAGGTATAGGCTGACGGTTCTCGAAAAATATCAATCAATAGTAGTTTGTGCAATCTATTTGTGAGATCTAATAGTTCTTTTGAAGCATTTGCATACAGTATGTAACTCCATCTGCATATTCTAAAAAGCTATAATCATCTCATTCATTTCACCAGAGGTTTCTGTAGTAGTCTTGGTTATCTCATCCACAAATTGTTGGAGTGTACGAGGGTTGTAGATTTGTTCCAACTTGTGTGGTATAAAGCTATTAGCCTTTTTTAGCATATCTGTACTCAATGTACCATGTCTAGGAAAGTCATGAGGATTTGAGAATAATTCTGCTTTAATCTTCTCTTTCTGCTTGGAAGAAGTAGTTTTTGACTCATCAGATGAGGAGTGTACTTTGGAGGATTCTTCATCTGAGGATTCTTGTTTGCTTTTTCCTTTGTGTGATTTCTTGGAGTAAGAAGTGGAGGAAAAATATTTTTTGTTATCTTTTGATGAAAAAGAAGGAGGGGTTGCATGTGCATTAAGGGTCTGAAGGTATGTCAAGCATTCTTCATCTTCATCATCTTTAGTATCATCTCGGGACATCTGCTAAGGTGGAGTTCCCATCTTTGAGCGCTTAGCATTCACCCTTCTTGGGTCTTTCTTGCCTTGGTGATAGTTGCCATGACCTCCTAAGGGATAAAGATTACCCTTGTTCTGACCTCATTCCTATGTGATAGGAGCGAGCAATTATGCTATTGGATTTGTATCTGTTAGTCTTTGGATGGTAGCTACCCTAATTTGCTAGACTTTAGTCTAGGGTTCTTGTCTTGGGGGGACACAACACTCGAGTTTTCTTGTATTGACATCGAGTTGTAACATCACACGAATCATTCCAATAGCTATGAGCATCTGTGGAATCTATTTCAGAGATTGTGATTGAGTTAGAGAGATTGAGTTAGAGCTACCTGAATATATTTGAATTGACATATACTCTTCAGAGTCATTTTCTTCTACAGACCACAAATAGGATTCGTCATCTGAGTCAGATGTTATATCATATGAATCATATGTGAAAGATTCTTTAGAAGATGTTGGGAAAGTTTCTTCATCAATAGATAGTAGTGTAGATTAGCAACAATGAATTTATCCTCCTTTTTAGGCTGGTCTTTTCCTTTTTGGGGACACTTAGTGGCTAAATGACTGGTACTGCCACAAATATAACATTTTAAAGACTTTTTTTGGGAAGGTTGTCATGCATACATGTCGTATTGTCTATATTTTTTTCCATAAGAGTTATGCTTTTTGTAAGACTGATCTTGGAAAGATCGATGAGAAGAATGTCGTGAGGATCTATATGAATTTGGATTGTGTCGATGTCAACAGGAGGAGTTGAATCTCCACCACCTAGAAGAAGATCTAGAAGGATTCTAGGGAGAGCAACCACATTTTTCATAGCCAAACTCTTTATAATTGTTGCGATCATGCTTGCATATCTCACTGGGAAACTTTTGCTACAAGGATATCAACTTTTGCTAAATGCAAACTTCCTTAATTATCTATTTGATGGTTTGGCTTACTTGGCCCACACTATCATTAAAATATCTTTTTTCTTATTGCATTTTTCCCTTGCAAAAGAAAGGATTTGGCTTTGGGAAGGAACATACCAAATGTTCTTTCATACTTTTAGAGCACCTATTTCTTTATATAAAAGATCTCTCATATAGGAATTTGCTCTCGAAAGGAACATACCAAATGTTCTTTCATACTTGCATCATGAGCGCCTATTTCTTTATATAAAATATTTGTCATATAGATGAGATAATCTTTGCATTGTTTGGGATCACATAACTTTGCCTTTAAAAATGCTTCACAAGTCTCAACAATATCATCCAATTTGTTGTCAACTAGTTCACCCAGTAGTAATTCAAAGAAAAGGGTAACAAGGTCTAGTTACTGTGCAATAGCCAATTTGATTTTGGGATGGATGGAAGTCCACCATTGGTGAGGACCACCAACAAATCTAGGAGTCATTGCATTGAGAACACCTAAGCAATTCGTTGTTGGTTTTTCTAACAATTTTTGCCCCACATATGTATACAGTAAACAAGCAATTTTATTTCATCTGGAGTTTTTCCATCAATACACTAAATGGGAAATTGTGTGTGCGTGCGTGTGTGTGTGTGTGTGTGGGTGGGTGGGTGGGTGGGTGGGTGTCACATTGGTGGGTGTTATGTACACCCATAGAATGCATTCCCTTAATAATAGAACACTTCAGTTAATCAATAGTGCTAGATCGAAAGTGTTTATAACCCATTGTCCATGATTACGAAACAATCTAGATTGACAACATGGACTTACCCATGGTTAAATCCATGCCATTATGCGGCATTAACAAGAAAGGTGGAAGGCAAAGTCAAAGAAGGGCAAAGCAAAGTCAAAGTGTTGAAGTGCTAGATATATTATTTGGGGGATTTTATTTTTGGAGCTTCATTGTATTATTTTTGGACACTTTGTATTACTATGTGGGCTTGTCATTATTATACACCCATGCACATTGTATTATTTCTCACACTTATATTCGATGAAGTGCTAGATTTATTCTTTGGAGGATTTTTTTTTTTGGAGCTTCATTATATTATTTTTGGACACTTGTATTACTCCATGGGCATGTCATTATTATTATTATTATTGTATTATTTTTTGTTAGAGCCAGGCTTACATCTATGCACATTGTATTATTTCTCACACTTGTATTTGATGCACTCATAGTTGTTATGTAAGAAGGTGGGAATAAGGATTTAGTGTAAAAAAAAAATATTGATATTATGCCATGTCACACTGACATTGGTATAAAATGAGAGGACATGTAAATTTTCACATCTTTTGACACATTAATACAATTAGTGTCCTTCTCTCCCATCTTGCTCACAGCTTCCATGGCTTCTCTTACTTTCTTGTCTTTATCTCTCCAATTTTATTCTTTCTCTCTCCTTGTCACTCTCTTTCTGTCTTATGCATTCTTCTCTCTCCTCTTTCTCTCTCTCTAGTTCTCTCTCTAACAAGTGGATCAGAGCATTGGTCTTTGATCCATTTTTCCTTCTATTTTCAGTCCTATTTTCTTCCATCAAAATCAATTTCAGACAAGTATTGTACAAGACAATGACTAGTGGAGTGCTGCAGACCATCTACAGTTAGTAAGAGACTACATTTGGAGATCTCCAAGGCCTGATATGGTGGAGGATGGCTAAAGTGGCAGGTCGTCATCAAAATTCATGCAAAATTGGAGGTAACTAGGGTAAAGGAGAGTTAACCGGGCTTAGTTTGAGGTTAAACTTTAGTTACTTTTCAAAAGGGAGCTTCTCTTCTCTCTCTTCCAAGCTTTTGGCTGAAGCTTCAATGGTGGCTACCAAGAAATCGTCCAAGATTTCTCTCTACTGATCAAATTTCACAGCCAAACCATGGGGCAAAGATCCTCCATCTCTTGTGCTTCAGATTGAGTACCCTGGTCAGGTGATTGATGCACCAAATGGAGTAGCCAACAGCTTGAAAAATGCGTTGATTTTCCTGGTCTAATCCTCTTCCAGATCTACTCTTAGTCTTCTACTAATTGGTTGCATGCTTTGAAGCACTTCATCAGGCATTATTTCAGCAACTTCCAGCAGGAGGGGAACTCTAATCTTCATCTCCTTTGTTCAAAACCCTAAAACACAGCAAGGCAACCATAGCCACAGACCTGGAAGCTCAAATTTTGGACTTCTCCGACCTCCACGGCTTCTCTAGTACCATGTACAAGTTGGATAGACTTCAAGATTGAAGACATTGTAGAGATTTCAGCTCGTGGAGGACATTGGAGCTCATATTAAATGTTTATTTTGGGGCTTTTTTTCAAGAGGCTTGAATCTTTGATATTCAAGTGTTCAAGCAATCTCGAGGCATTGATTCTTCACGGATTTGAGCATATTGGAACTCATATGGATTGATTTAGTGGATATTTCAAACTCCATGGTGGATTTATAGTGGATTTTGAAGAATTCTTCCATCAATGGGATTGGAACTGACATCTATCATCTTCTTCAAGCTTAATCAAGGTATTTCTTTCAATTAATCTGTGAAATCTCTCAATAATCCACTTGCTAATGCTTTTCCACTTATTGATGAGAGATTATTAATCAATTAATTCTCTGAATTGATCAATAGATAAGAGATTAGTGTTATTCCTTATTAATCTCAGCCTATTCCATTGAATTTCAGTATTGATTCAATCATAACTTCATCATAGATATCATTTGCCAAGTTTGATGCATAACTTTGACTTGTTTTGGTTGAATTCTTTTGCCCAAGCTGAAATATTGTACAAGGGTAAGTACTAAAGCAATCAGTGAGACACTGAATTGCATTGGTAAGACCCTGTCCCTATCCAAATTTTCCAAATTTCATTCAATTGCATCTCATGAAAAGGGTTGAATGAATATTCCAGTAATGCATTTCATACTGATTGATTAGAATAGAATGCCATTTCCATGTTGATATACCCACTAAGGAAAAAGGTGGATGCCAGGGGAGATAGTGGGACAAAAGAGAGGTGACCCTCCCTCACTATCAAAGATCCCGAAGGGGTGAAACCAACCGACCCGAGGGGAACTTTGCCCACCTCCTGGTGATTTGGAGCCTGTGTAGGGATCCTATCATGCCGTTTTATCCCTCACACAGGTACAGTGAGTGGAGAATTGAAGATTGAAGAGTTTCTAAAGGCTCAAGTATCTTTAGGATCAAAACAGTGTAAAACAGGGATTTTACAGGGCATTTACAGGTTGTTACAAGTACACCCTTCATTATTGAAGTATAGGTGTAAGTACTACACGGTACCACAGGTCCTACTCAGCCTTCTACAAGGTTTGGTAACCATTTGGGGTTAGTATTTTACCTTACAGGGTCAAAACAGGGCATTTACAGGTCAAAACATGGTGTAGGCCTGGACAGTTTAGACTTAGATATTGAGTTGCAGAATTTTCTATTCTAAAATTTTTATAGCATGCTATAGCTCATCTCGAAGAGGGAATTCTTGGCTTCGATTTGAACTAAAAAGTTTTGAAATTGGAGTTCCCTAGCAAAAGTTATAGCCATTTTTCTAATAGGGGGTACTATAGGATTGCACTATTATGGCAGGGCATAAGGATAAAGATAAGGTCCAGGATGATTATGCTCAGAAAATTAGGGATTCCATGTTGGATAATGTACCTCAAGAGAGCCCTGAAGAGCCTCAATAACAAGGGAAAATCAGTATGCTCAATGATACCTTGTGCGTACATGAACAAAGCTATAGAGAACATCATGAGGCCCTATTATCAAGAATGGAGCAAATGGTTTTGTCTACTACTGATCAAACAAAGTCTTCCATTGAGAAGTTAGTAGATTCAACAACTCAAACAAAGGCTTCTATTGACAAGTTGGTGGAATCTAATGCTCAAATTATGGCTCAATTCTCCCAATGGATACAGATGCAAATGAGATCTAAAGAAGCTAATGAGAAAGCCTATTCAAACAATGAGCCTTCAGTCCCACTTCAGCCACACTAACCAAAATTGTCATGGGATTATTAGACGAAGAGGCATCCCAAATAGCCAATATGAAGTAGATGAGACTTCACAAAGCCATGATGACTATTTGGGCAGTTTGAATGGAGCTAACTCTCAAGTTTTTGGGTTGAATACTCAACTTCCTAGGGGTCCTCTACCAATAGGAAAATTGCATAATGGCAGCCACCTATTGGGAGATTTCCATCTCAAGTTGGGGGTTCAATGCATGGTACTCATGATCATTCTATTTTGGGACAACAACCATTCCATGAAAGAGAGCTATTGTTTAAGCTAAGTTTAATGGTCAATCATCTTCATTGTTTGATTTAGAGGAGTGGACCTCTAAGATGAAATCTTACTTTGACATATTCCCCAAACCTGATGACATGAAGATTCATTTTGCTTATTTGCATTTGGAGAGATTTGCCCGTTCGTGGTGGAGGTATATAAAAAAGGAAAACATACTTGTAGAGAATTGGGAAGCTTTCAAGGCACTTAGGCTGAAGTATTTGTCTCCCCTCTTGAAAAAGAGAAATTGGCACGGAGATGGTATGGTTTGGAACAAAGAGGCCTAAGGGTAAGAGAGTACACTAACCAATTTCTCAACCTAACCATGTATGTAGAAAGCATCAGTGATGAGGCTAAGCTCCACAAGTACATGTATGGTTTAGAGCCATCTTTATTAGCTGATGTTATGGCACAAAACCCTACTTCTCTCTTTAAGGCTATTGAGCTTACGGAGTGCTATGGAAGAAAATATAGAAGATAATCTTCATTTTAGCCTAGTTTTGGATAGCCAAGGATTGTTTTTAAATAGGGGCAAGTTGGTAACACTTATGGCCGCAATCATGTGCCAAATGGGAGCTTACGAGTGCCAACTTATCCACCATTCAAAGCTTCTAGACCTCAAAGTAATTTCAGGACAACAAACAATCCTAGAGTTGACTTCAAACAAGGGGACATCAAGCCTAAATCCAATTTAGCCAACATGAATCCTAAGTCCATTCCTATGGATCTTTACAAAGAAAGAAAGGAGAAAGGCTTATGTTTCAAGTGTGGGAAAAGTATACACCTAATCATGCCTCAAAGTGTGTATATAAAAATGTCAAACCCAAGCTTCAGAGTATGTTAGTCTTTGAGGATCTTAAAGATGAGATGGATGAAGCCAATGCAATTGCACTCAATGCTGAAAATGAAGATCTTGAGGAAGAAGTTGGGCAAGAGTATTTCTATGATCTAGCTGACTCCTTTCCTTTTGATCGAGGTGGGACTTGTAATGACACACTTGCTGCCACTAGTTGTTCTATTTCCATGGATGCTTGGACAGAATCTATAGCCCTAATACACTATGTATGAAGGGTAACATTCATGGAAAGGCAGTGTTCATTATGATAGACAGTGGCAGTACCCATAGTTTTGTGAATTAGTCCATCATGGACAAGCTAAATTGTATTCCCATAGATTTACAACAGCCCATTAGAGTTCAAATGGCCAATGGTGAAGAAGAAATCAGCACACAGATATGCCCACAAGTTTCTTTACAACTGGCTGAAAATTTTGAAGCAAAAGTAAACCTGATTACTTTGGAAATGGGGCCTATAGACATTGTACTCGGTTGTGATTGGTTGATGACATTAGGTAAGATCACTATGGATTTCTCATAGTTGTACATGGAGTTTATCTTCGATGGACAGCTCATCCATTGATAGGGAATTCCTAGTAGATCAAATTTTCATCTTATTACCATTCAACAACTCAAAAGGGAGTACAAGAGGCATTCACAAATATTTGTTTTGCATTTGAATAAAGAGATGCAAGATCAGCCCAATAATTCAACAAACCATCTAGCCTTGATATCTCTTCTTGAGGAGTATAGGGATTTTTTTGAGGTGCCTACCTCATTGCCTCCCAAGAGAGCAGTAGATCACCCTATTGATTTGGAGTCCAACTCAAAGACAATCAATAAGCCGCCTTACAGATTATCTAAGTGTGAGCAAGAGGAAGTAGCCAAGCAAATCAAGGAACTTCTTGAGATGGGATTCATTGAACCAAGTTCTTCCCCTTATGCATCTCCAGTTCTGTTAGTCAAAAAGAAAGATGGATCTTTTAGAATGTGCATTAACTACACAGATCTTAATAAGATCATGGTGAAGAACAGGTATCTGATACCCAGGATTGATGATTTGCTTGATGAGCTCAAGGGGGCTCGATTCTTTACGAAGATTGATTTGAGGTCAGGGTATCATCAGATTCGCGTGCGAGAGGGTGATGAAGTCAAGACTGCTTTCAGGACTGATCGAGGGCTCTATCATTTCTTAATGATGCCATTTGGGCTTACAAATGCTCCAGCTACCTTCCAGAGCCTGATGAATAAGATTTTGCAACCTTTCCTCTTTCAGTTTGTCTTGGTGTTCTTTGATGACATTATGATCTACAGTAAGACTTTACATGATCACTTGGCACATATGAGGAGGGTTTTTTATGTATTGAGACATCACAGGCTTTTTGCTAAGGAGAAGAAATGTTCTTTCATGCATACTGAAGTGGAATACTTAGGACATATTGTTAGTGAAAAAGGAATACAGGCTGATCCCAAGAAGGTGCAGTGTATAAAAATTGGCCAACACCCACTACTACTACCTCTCTTAGAGGATTCCTTGGTTTATCTTCATTCTATCACCGATTTATCAAGCATTATGTGGCTATTGTAGCTCCTTTGACTAATAGGTTGAAGAAGGAGGCTTTCTTTGGGGATGCTCTTGCAGGTAGTAGCTTCAAACAGTTAAAGAGACTCCTTACCTCAGCTCCTATCTTAGTATGCACGGACTTCTCCAAAGAATTTACCATACAGTGTGATGCTAGGGGCTGTGGCATTGGGGCTGTTTTGTTACAGGAGCATGGAGTGATTGCCTTTGAGAGCCATAAGCTTACAGATAAAGAAATGGCCATGAATATTTATGACCAGGAGATGTTGGGTATCTTGCATGCAATTAAGAAATGGCCATGAATATTTATGACCAGGAGATGTTGGGTATCTTGCATGCAATTAAGAAATGGCACCATTACTTGTATGGCAGTCGATTTAGAGTACATAGTGATCATAGGGTTCTTGAGTATTTCCTTACTCAGTCCAATCTTACTCCTAAGCAGCATTGGTGGGTAGCTACACTATAGAATTATGATTTTGACATCACTCATACGAGGGACAAAGACAATATAGTGGCCGATTCTCTTTCTCGTATGTGGGCTTGCAAAGTTTCAGCTAAACTGAATTGCATAATGATTGGATTGAAAAACTACAGGAGTCTTATCTTTTGGATGAAGAATTCAACCATATTTTTTAGAAATTACAGCAAGGTCTTATGGAAGAAAACTCGCATTATCAGTTCAAAAATGGCCTTATTTGGTTGAAAGGCAAGATTGTCATTCCTTCTACCTCTTCTTTTACACGGAAAATTATGGAGGAACTACATTCTTCACCTTTAGCTGGACATTTAGGAATTTTTAAGACCTATGATAGGATCAACAAAAGTTTCTATTGGAAAGGACTGTGGAAAGATGTCCAGGACTTTGTCATGAAGTGTATGCCTTGTTAGCAGAATAAGGATAGCACCCATAAGCTAGGAGGTTTGTTACAACCATTACCTATTCCTACAGGTAAATGGACTCATATTACTATGGATTTCATTCCTACCTTGCCTACTACCAAGAAGGGATGGAATAGTATATATGTGGTGGTAGATAGACTCACCAAGGCAGCCCATTTTATTCCAACCAAGATCCAATTTACTGCCTCTCAAGTGGCCAGTCAGTTTATGGAGTAGATTTTTAGACTACATGGATTACCGCATGTGATTGTTCATGATAAAGACTTAAAGTTTATGAGTAACTTTTGGCAGGCGGTATTTACATCTATGGGCAATAAATTGGCTCCATCTATGGCATATCATCCACAAACTGATGGATAGACAGAAAGAGTTAATAAATGGTTGGAGACATATCTTCACCATTTCTGCTATGATATCCAAACTTCATGGGATTCTTGGTTACACTTGGCTGAGTTTACTTATAACAACTCTACCCATGCTAGTATTGGAGTTTCACCTTTGAGGCTCTGTATGGTTACAAGGTGCCCTTACCCATAGTCATCTTTAAGGAAAGGATCAATCCTCATGGGAAGGAAGAGTTAGAAAGAATGCAATCCCTTCTTCAGCAATGCAAGATGAATCTTAGGAAAGCTCAAGACCAAATGAAGATGTATGTTGATGAGAAGAGGCAGCCTTTAGAGTTCCAAGAAGGAGAGTTGGTCTTACTGAAGGTGCCCAACTCTAGGTACTCTACATTAAAAGATGGATCAAGTAATAAGCTTGCTCACATGTTTTATGGCCCCTACCGGATCCTTAAGTGCATTGGAGACTTGGCATACAAATTAGAGCTTCCCTTTTCCACAAAGATTCACAATGTCTTTCATGTTAGTCATTTCAAGCCTTTTTATTGTGATCCAGTGGATATAATTGATGAGCTGCCACCTATTGATGAAGAAGGTCTTATTCAGTACGTCCTAGAGGCTGTTGTAGGTCAATGTAAGAAAAAGATTCGATCTCATTCTATCATGGAATATTTGATTGAATGGAGAGGTTTACCACCTAAGGAAGCTTCTTGGAGGCCTGATTCTATATTGGACGAGTTTCCTTTCTTAAGGGATACATTAGTGGCTGAAGCCTATTGATTATGGAGCTAGTTATGGTCCAGACAAGATCAGGACAGCACGCTGTTTTAGAACAGTTTTTATCGTGCCTGATTTTCAGAATTAAGCTATCTATATGGGCTTAAAGTACTCTTCAAGAGCTCTGTTTTGATATATGGCATGCCTCATTTGGATACTTCTACTAAAAGTTATGGCAGATTTGGTCCAGCAAGGTTTGTTTACATAACAAGCTGTCTACTTCATTTTGAGATTATTTGTTGAAGATTTTATGGCTCCATATACTATTAAAGTATTCCAGATCATGTATATAGATGAGTCCTACTCTTGTTCTTCAATTTTAGTCCATATGTTGGTCATTCTTCATTCATTTTTCCATTTGTAAAGCTATAAAAAGAGAGTAGTACTCTGTTCTATCCATTCTTTTCTAGTCTTTCAAGTTTGTTTTTGAGGACAAAAACTTTTGGGAAGGGATGGATTGTAAGAAGCTGGGAATAAGGATTTAGTGTAAAAAAATAATATTGATATGATGCCATGTCACACTGACATTGGTATTAAAGGAGAGGACATGTAATTTTTCACATCTTTTGACACATTAATACAATTACCGTCCTTCTCTCCCATCTTGCTCACAGCTTCCATGGCTTCTATTTCTTTCTTGTCTTTCTCTCTCAAATTCTAGTCTTTCTCTCTCCTAGTCACTCTCTTTCTCTCTTTTGCAGTCTTCTCTCTCCTCTTTATCTCTCTCTGACATGTTATATGAGTTGCACACTTGAAAATGTGATTAGAATGGTCTAGACTAGGTCCAATTAGATTAAGATAGAAGCATGCATCAAGCAAGCACCAACCAACAACCCAGAAAGTGGGTAGGATGCCCAAGAAAGGATGCAAACTCTAATTCAGAGTTGTGGACATCCTAAAAATCAAAAGGGATGCAAATTCTAATATATTAAGGGGGGTCTAACCCTAACCCTAACCCTAGTTTTGGTCTATATAACATTAGGAGGTCTCAATTATCCTGCTACAAAAGGTTTGACATTGCAACTATTGAGTATTCATTCCCTTTCCTATACTATCATCTTCTCTCCATGGTTGAGAGTGAGGGAGAGAGTATGTGAGGATTTGTGTTGAGTGAAGAACTTGAGATAAAGAAGCTCTACCTCTTCTTCTTGATTATCTATGTCTTTTTCCAATTCATGTTAAGAGGATTGACTTTGAAGTCGTGTGCAAGATTGTAATATAGGGAGAGAGTGAAAAACCAAGTGTGGTGAAGATCTTCTCCATCTTCTTTCTCTCTTTTTCTCTATCTTTTTCTCTTGATGAGTAAAAGACTGTGTGTGGTAAAAGACTAAGCATAGTGAAGCTCTTCATTCTCTCATTGAACTTCTTCTCTTTCTTTTCTTGATGTAGGCATGTTTGGTGTTGGATTCGCAGTGATAGTGTTGGATCATGTTTCTTGGATCTTGGAACCATCTTCAAGTCTTTAAGGTTTTAGACTACAACACATGAAGATAAGGTAGGTACATTCTTAGGGTGGTGAAAAGAAAGCATTGATAGTTAGAGTGCAGTATTGAGAAAACAAAGTGAGAGATTATTGCCAAAACAAGTTGCAACTTCTAAAAGAACAGAAGTCCAGACGCTACGTGGATTGGATTAGTCAGGGGATCGGTTGTCCATAATTGTATTGCATGCTCTGAAACATGCATGCTTAATTTTGAAAAAGGTTGGTTCATGGAAAACAAAAGAAAAAATAAGATATATTTTTTGAATATTTGAAGTGAAGAGAAACTCAAAACATACAATTGGATAGAAAACCCTTAAACACAACAACACAAAAATTTGTATAATACAAAATGCAAAATCCATCTCGTCTTGCTTGGATGTGTGTGTGGCACTTATAAATGCATTAAGGTTTGTCATGGATGATACACATTGAGGGAAGGAAAGAAATTGCAAACCACTAAAAGCAAAAATAAAGCTAAAACACAAAACTTCTCTTGTTGGGCTTGACTTGATGCTAGGAGGCATATTCCACGGTGGATTCTGTGAGACCATGGTGGATTCCGTGAGTTTTTATTCCACAGTGCATGAGGTTTTGCGGTGGATTTCGTAAAACTATATTTATTTGCTAGGGCTCGCACAAAGGTGGATTCTTTGTGCAAAAAGTTGACGGGGACGCCTGTCCTTTTCGGGCATCACATTAATTTGATGTGCAAGTGGGTGATTCCATAGCGGGTGATTCCACAAAATACATATTGAAATTAATGGATGTTTATGAGTTTAGAGTGTACACTCGTATTAAATTAAGGTTAGAATAGAGTTTCAACCTAATTATTTATTTTGTAGCTGAAGACTGCTAGGTATTCACTTTGGTCGGTTTAATTTTATTATTTTCTAACAATTGTGAATGCTTCAGTTGGATGAGTAGAGCATGCGGTGTTGGCATTGGAAAGCACTCGGTGATAGCATGTATTCAAGTTACTTAGAAGAAATTATCATTTTTGATAGGTGCGCGTCTTATCATTAAAGGCATGGCACTAATATTTATTTAGGCATGCTTATTTATTGAAGCGCTTGACATATATCTATTATTTTGTATGGGCATGGGCACACGGTTTAAATATTCATTATTGGACATTGTATTTGGGCACTGCCCGACTCTTGGGTGCCCAATTGCTTTATTCTTTATTTGGACAAAAGCAAACACAAAAGCTAAAGCATGCTAATAGTAAAATTGGGCTATTTTTGAGTTTTGAGATGAATAAATTTATAAATACATGCTTTGTGGAGCACTCACACAAGGCATGGGGGGAGATTGTACCCAATTGGTCTTTTTGCATCATGTTGTGCAAGTCTATTCTCTTGATTTTTTAGCTTAAAGTAGAGTTCTTTGTTCTTGGGGACATTTCGGCACTCACTACATACGCATACAACATCCGATTTGCGCACTAGTGGTATCATAGCGAAGCAAGGATCAAGGCCTTCCAATCACTTATCATGTCACTTGAAGGCGAAGCTCCTAGAACGAATAGGCTCTACAGTCAGTCTCGCAACAATTTGTCAATACCAGCATGTTCCTGGTGGTGAAGAACCCCTACTGTGCTGTTGGATCGTGAAGGACCAGACTCTGTTGATGGAGGACCACCCGGGAAGATCATTTGTAAGTCTCTTGGGTATAATAGAGAACAGAGAAGAAGCTTCATTAAGTATAATAAGTTGATTAAGCTTAAAAAGCTTAAGCTTTTTAGAAATTTGACATCAACGAACGGCAGCATGCACTCCCTGGCGGCAACGTCGACGTCAACATCCTCTTGTCCTGTCGTCGCATTACAAATGATTAGTTAAAGCCTTTTCTTTAAAAAGCTAAAGCTTAAGGTTTTAAGCTATTACTAAAGTTTTAAAATTTCAAGCTTAAATCTTCTCCATAGCCAGCATTCACACTGAGCCAATCCCGAACTCATTTTCAACCTCCTTGCAAGCCTTTGTTCACACTCGGGCTGTTACAGAGATAATTTACCATCTAAAAAAAAAGGAGCAAGCCTTGTAAACCGAACTTTGAGCTACACTCATCTCGCTAACAAGAATTCGAGTGTGTGAGATTGTTTGAAATTTTGCAGGATGACCGATCAAAATATGGAAGATTTTATGGCCGAAAGTGATTTACTGGAACCAACGATGGAGCAAAAATTGGACCTAATTATGATGTAGCTTCAAGAGAAACGAACATTGTTAACCCCAAGTCAAGATGGCCAAGTCAAGATGGCAAAAGATGGAGAAAAAGCAAAGGATGATGAAAAAGAGCAAAGACACGCAAGCGGCCCCTAAAGATGGACCGGGCAAAAAGCGCAGCTTTAAAAGAAAAGGCGCCTCAAAAAACTCAAAAAATCCTTGTAAAAGAGCGCCAAGCTCCCTCCTGTGCCCATTGTAAAATATTAGACGAGTGTAGGCTAGAGGCACGGGGCTAAAAGAGGAAAATGGAAAAAGGACCTCGCCACAATGGCCGGTCATGTAAAAAAGGGATGGATGCCTATGGGATTTTAGGGTTTGTGTATATAAAGTTCAAAAAGTGAATAAGAGATCATTCTTTGGTGTGTGGCAAAAGGAGTCTTCTTCTTCTTCTCTCTTCTCACCTTCTTGCTTGTGTGTGCTCTTGAGAGAGGGAGTGTGAGAGTGTGAGGGAGTGAGTGTGTGAGGGAGTGAGGGATCAAAGGGTGAAGCTCTTCACCATCTCCTCCTCTTCTTCTTCTCTTCCCTTCTCTCTTCTTGCGCATGCGGCTATGGAGGATGGAGCTTGGAGGTGGAGGAGGCTTGAGGATGTTTGAGCTAGCGTCTAGGATCGTGGAGCTACCGGTGTGTGGAAGAGAGGAGGCAACTCATATCGGCACTAAGGTAAGCTCACTACACTCATAGGATCGATGGCGCGTGGGCTAGGTGAGAGATAGCCATTAGAGCTCGCTTGGAACACTTGAAACAATAGGCGGTCCGTGGGGCTTGGCGGTTGAGCGAAAGCTCCCACATTTTGGTTCCGTTGTTGGGACAACGGATTCAAGCTTGAGCACTAGCGCGCCTCATATCGAGCATCGAAGTAAGGGATTCATCCCCGAAATGGAGCTTGAGATAGGTAGGAAGTTTGGGTGTTTTTGATCTTCAAAACAAGTAAGTATTTTGGGTTATTTTGGTTGTTTAATAATTAGGAAACATGGAGAAATCAGTTCAGTATTTTGCTTTTGATTCATGTTGCATTTAGAGTAGGATAGGATTAGGAAATCGCACTGGAGAAGGGTAGGGTTTACTGTTGCAAAACAGGCAAACAGGGCAAAAAATCGTGCAAAAAGGGCAAAAAGCTCGCTTGCGATGCTTAAGAATGGTAAGTGAGTGATTGGGGCTGTCAACGCCATACCCGAGAAGGGGTATAAGAGCCAAAAGGCCAAGGAAACACTCATTTGCAATAGTTCAATGTGAAAGAGAGAGAGAGAGAGAGAGAGAGAGAGAGAGAGAGAGAGAGAGAGAGAGAGAGAGAGAGAGAGAGAGCTACCGGCCGATTCGATTCGATCGCACCAACAACAAGCCCGTCACTCCATCCAAGTATATGAATCCCTCTCTTACTCCCTTAGGTTGGATCTAGAAGGTTATGCCTGGTATGATTGACTGAAGCACGAGAAACGATCGAAATCGAGTTTTCGCTGTTTACGTGCACCGCGCTCGGCCCGTCCGAGTGGCCACGCCTGGGCCGAGTCCCAAGATTGGCCCTTGGCCACGTATCGAATTCGACCCATCCGACCAAAACCCTAATCGGCTTGTCCGAGTTTATAATTCGAACCTTGAACAAACTCGGCCCTCGGTCCACTTGCCTTGGCCCATCCGAACAACAAACCTTGTCCAAGTCAACCGCTCGGCTTGTTCGAGTAACCCTGTCCGAGTGACTCCGTCCGAGTCCACCCTGTCTAAGTTTCCGGATTCGGCCCTCGGCCCATGCGCATCGGCCCGTCCGAGTAACCCACTCGGACCCTACAATTCGGACTAGTTGGGCTGAGTGTAGATTTTTACCAGACTTTCAAAAATTTGACCTGACCCGGCTAGGACTCAACTGCTCAGACTGTCGAAAGCCCGTAGGGCGCTCAGAACTTGATTCTGGTACGCGGAATAGGCAAAATCATAGGGCGCCGTTGCTTAGCGGCTAGACATGGGCAGTTGCGAGACCTAGAGGCTTAGATGCGACCCGCTGAGCTGTAAGGCTTGGACCAAAAACGGGACGAGGCGACAACTTAGGGAAACCCTAAACCCTGACAAGACGGCCAGGAAGTTGACCAACAAGCCTATTCGGCCCAAAACAATGCGAGAGTGTGTAAGGCGACTAGGAGGGGTTGCTGCACTCACCCTGAATTTTTGCACTTAAAGTACACTTAAGGAAACTGAAAGCCTGATTGAGCATAAGTGCACGAGGAAAGACACAATGAGTGGCCATAAATTGAGGATTATATTAAATAACTGAAGGAACTCACCCAGATAAACCACTCAAGGAATCCACCAACATGAGAGAACCCAATACAGAGACAAACCATCAACGCTCAGAGGTAGAACCATGCAGGGGACGCTGACGAAGTGGATCTGACGAGCCTACTGAACCTAATCGATAGCTTGGTGGAGCACGACAACTCGAAAAATGGCAAAAGAAAGTTCAGACCATAGGCACAATGAGGAATTCGACTTAGGAGTCTTTCCAGATTTAGTTCAGCAGCTTGTCAGTAGTTACGACACTCATGCTCGGTACGAGCACTGCGGTAGGACGGCGGATGCTATCATTGTAGATCTAGAGGAGGAGAGAAAGCTGGCCAGCAAGGCATTGCAAAGCATGGCTGAGTACAATAGGGATCATCAGCAGGCAAGGAACCAAAGGCAAGGCATGGAGTTGCAAGTGGTGTAGCGGGTACTGAACTTGGCTGGTAGGAATCGAACGGACCATGAGAGCGCACTAGAAGGAGACTTAACGCTGAATGAGCTTCTAATGAAGTGACTGCTCGATAGCACGGCTGTAGAGTAAAGTGCCACGGCTCTAGCGACGTCACTACTCGCGCAGGATTAGGGGCAAACCAAGGCTTAAAGAGCCAGGCTAAAATTCCTATTGTTGCCAAGCAACTCGATAAGTACTAGCCCCATGATGATCCCTACAGCTTTGTCGAGCAGTTCGAGCAAGTCTGCGAAGCCAACGGTCTCAACGACCTGACTCAACGCTCGCAAGCGTTTGGGCTTTGCTTGGGCGACAAGGGTAGGACGTGGTATACGAGCTTGGAGAACGCAGAGCGAGCCAACTTCGATGGCCTCAAGGATCTCTTCATTAAGAGATTTGCCGAGCTCGGATACTCTGATAATCTACTCGTACGCCTGATGAATATACAGCAGAAGGAGGACATTCGAGATTATGTGACCCATGTATGGAGTCTCTTCAAGAGAATCCCTACTGGAGAGTGACCGACTAAGAGAGCAGTGTTAACTGTATTCATCAGTGGGATTCAGAACGAGGAGCTATACAAGGCTTTGGAAGGCAACTCGAGCTTGCAGCAGGACCCACTAGCCAGGGTCTTTGAGGAGGCCATCCGAGTGGACGATCAGCTGAAGGAGTGGAGCTCCAGAAGCGCGAACGTAGAAGAGACCAATTCACGAAGCTCAGAGAGGGCATCAGCCTCGAGTGAGCGATTAGCGCCATCAGCCCAGGATAAGGTAAAAACCACTGAAATGAATCAAGTGTGTACTGTGGCAGAAACCACTTGCCAGCCAAGTGTCAAGACCCTAGGTCACGACCTTGCGCTAACTGCGGTAGGTTCGATCATGACGTCGCGCATTGTAGACTGCCAAGGAGACTTCCATACTCACTACCATACGGCCAACCTTACCTAGTGAGCAGGCCGCAGCCATTCTTCGAAAGGGGAGCCCTGTTGGCCCTTCCCGCGCCCAATGACATTAAGCCGGCCGTTCCTAGGATGGAGATAAGTCCTACAGGCATTCCTAGGCCGACAGACATTCCTAGGCCGCCTGGGCCTTACGTAACCCACCCATCGAGTGACGCTCCTATCCACTATGTGGAAGAACCAAACAAGGAGGAAGTTTACATATGCCCTTATGTGTCGCATGATGACTAGGGCAATGCTATCCTCATGGACTATCGCCCAGTCCCGGTGATGGCATTGGGAAGAGGATGAGGTAAGGGCCTAGGAGGGCAGGCACAGGACCCAATCACCTGTTGGACCTGTGGCCACCCAGGTCATGTCTCGTCGCGCTGCCCTGAGAGGGAGCAACAAAACAGAGATAAGGCTGACCAAAGGTGCGCTGAGTCAACCCCTAAGACGGCCAAAAAGGGAAGCGCTAAGGTAGGGGAATACCTGCAACCGAAGTGACAATTAGAGGCCATAGAGAAGGTGAGGGAATGGGTGAAGGAAGCCCAAGAACACCTAAAGGATGCTAAGCCCATCATCGAGGATGGGATCGATGACCTCTCTAGCATAAGTACGCCGACCTCACTCCCACAACCAAAGTCAAGAGAAGCAACTCTGCCACAAGAGCTACTGCTAAGGCCAAGCCTCGGCGCTGCTACAGGGCCGCGGTTCAGTCACGGCCACTGGCCAGGACAATCTAGGTTAGGAGAGAGATGAACACCCAATGATCTCCTAACCACACTAGTGACCACCCCTGTGACACTGAGTTTGGGAGATCTGCTTAGGCATCACCCCACTCTATGGCACGACCTTAAGCAGTGAGTTGAAGGGACACAAGAGAAGGTCACGACAAACCCTCATGACCAGGAGGTAGAAACGCAAATACCGAGTTTGACGCTGCACACTGCGCCTAAGTCCTTGCACATCAATGACTTTTGGGAAGGCTCCAAGATGCATGCAGTCTTGCCAGTTTTAGCCCTAGGCGACACAACGAGGAAGGGAATCGTAGACACGGGAGCTGGGGTTAGTGTGTTTAGCCACACAGTGCTTCAGACTTGGGGAAACCCACCTGTTGAGACTGCTAGGTTTAATGTCACACTAGCGAACGGTATGAGAGTTGAGCCATTCGGGGTGCTTAAGAATTGGCCAGTGAAGATCGCAGGTGTCCAGTTCTCCGTTGACTTTATAGTCATGAAGGGAGTGGACTACGACATCCCATTAGGCCGCCCCTAGATGCGCAACACTAGGGTCATCGAAGATTGGGGTAACGGCCGTCAATGTTTAGAACTGAATCACCATCTGAACTGCGCCCACCAGGAGAGACCACCTCTTCTAGCAAAGGAGGGGGATTTGACTCTGAATCAAAGGTTAGCTCCGATAGTGATCCAGAGATCCCTAGGCCGCCCACAACCAAACGCACCAAGGGGGACCTACCGGTCCACCTGAGGCGCAGGCGAGTGAGACAGGAAAAGGCAAAACAGCCTAGGGATGCTCGAACGGAAGAACAACGAAAACCGCAGGATCTCCCTAAACGATTCACGAAATTCAAAAAGGGGGATAGGATGGTAGTGCTTTTAGGTGCCAAATATCAAGCACAAACAAGCGAACCAATCGAGGGACCAGCCAGGGTCAAGGAGGTGGACCTACCTCAAGAGGGGGAACCACCCCGACCAGTCTTCATTGCTGATGATTTGACTAATGAAGAAGAAACGAGTCTTGTCGCCCTCTTGCAAGAGTACATAGACGTATTCACCTGGTCCTTAGGAGAGCTTAAGGGGATAGACCCAAGTGTCATGACCCACAACATACCCATGACACCGACGCAATACCGGTCAAGCAGCGACCGTACCCTATGAATCCTAAACATGCTCATGATGTCAAGGAGGAGATTGATAAGCTAATGAGAGCATGATTCATTTATGAAATTGTGCACATGGACTGGGTATCGCCCATAGTCATCGTGATGAAGAAAAATGGAAAAATCCGAGTGTGCATCAATTACAAGAAGGTGAACGCTGCCACCAAGAGGGACAACTATCCATTTTCGTACACCGAGCACATGCTGGAGAGAGTGGCAGGCAAGGAAGCCTACAATTTCCTGGACGGCTTCTCAGGGTACAACCAGGTGCAAGTGCATCCTGCTGACAATACTGCCTTCGCCACTGAGTGGGGTGTCTTTGCCTACATAGTCATGCCCTTCGGGTTGACTAATGCCCTTGCCACTTTCCAATGCCTCATGTGCACTATCTTTAAGGACATGCTTTGCAAGGAGTTAGAAGTCTTTGTCGACGACCTCTGTGTCCACTCGAACACTTAGACAAACTCCAAGCAGTCTTTAAGCGGTGTCGTTCATACCGCCTCTCCTTGAACCCCTTAAAGTGCCAGTTTTGGGTGAAGCATGGATGCATTCTAGGGCACGTGGTGTCAAAGAATGGCATTGCCACCACTGACTTCTCGAAGGTCAGGGTCATTGTTGACCTTCCACACCCAAGCAACTACAAGGGAGCTCAATGCTTCCTAGGCCATACCGGGTACTATTGGTAGTTTGTACTCAATTATGCGTTGATCGCCAGACCATTGTACAAGCTGCTTATAGTCTTCGAATGGACTGAAGCATGCCAAAGGGCATATGAAGAGTTGAAGAAGGCTCTAACCACAGCACCAATCCTACAAGCCCCACCATCACCTTCCACGTGCATATTGATGCTTCTAAGTTTGCCATGGGGGAAGTGTTGTGCCAGCCTGGCGAACACAATTTAGACTATCCAGTGAGCTTTGCTAGCAGACAACTCACTGAGACAGAAATGAACTACTCAACGATGGAAAGATAAGGACTAGCCATGGTATTCGTAGTGAAGAAATTCCGGCATTACCTCTTGGCCACGCCCTTCACCTTTTTTGTGGACCATCAAGCCTTGCTATATCTAGTAAACAAACCTTGTGCTATAGGACACATAGCTCGATGGCTCCTTCTGCTTTTAGAGTTCGACTTCTCCATAGTGGTGTCAATATTGTGGGAGAGAAGGAAGGAGTCTCGCTTGAAGCTTTCTTGCTTGCACAATGGGGGAAGACACACAAGGGTGGAGGCTGAAAACAGTTTTTCTCTTCTTAGTTGTGTAAGCCAAAAGAACTCAAGTACAAAGAAATAGAAGAACCCTCTATATGGGTCTCAAACTAAACTCAACTAACTAAGGTGGCATACTAACTGAGCCACGAACTAGAATAGATAAGGATAGCTATCATGTAGCTATTATTCATGGGCGGTGTACCAATCGCATCTGCAACTGACACGTCGATGACATAAATACACAACGGTCACCCTGGCGTATCACGAGTGGAGCTCGATATCTCAACACTCCCCCTCGAGCTCAATCCCAATTCCTGCACACCAAGCAGGTCTCTGAACTTGCGCAGCTTCTCTGCGCCCAATGCCTTCGTAAATATGTCAGCTACCTGATCCTCTGTGCTGACATAAACTAGATCAATAAGACCTAGTAAAACCCTCTCTCGCACATAGTGATAATGCACCTCAATGTGCTTTGTTCTAGCATGATAGACTGGGTTATTTGACAAGTGTATACTACTCATGTTGTCACAATAAATGACAACTGGTCCATCTGTAGACTGATGCATATCATAAAGTAGCTTATGCAACCAAGCTACCTCGCATGCAGCCATTGCTGCACCCCTGTACTCAGCCTCTGTGCTCGACAAGGCAACTGTAGGCTGTTTCTTGCTGCTCCAAGTGACTGCAGCACTCCCAAAAGAGAACACATATCCACTGGTAGATCGTCTATCAGAAATGCTACCAGCCCAATCAGCATCAGTGTATCCATGCAACTGTATCTGAACCCCAGTCTCATAAAATAGTCCATACTGCAATGTGGACTTCACATACCTGAGTATGCGTCTAGCCGCATCCAAATGTGGTTTCCTTGGAGCTTGCATAAACTAACTTACCAATCCAACAGCATAACTCAAATCTGGCCTGGTAATAGTCATATAAATCAAACTTCCTACTATGCGTCTGTACATAGTAGGGTCTTCTAGAAGCTCACCTGCAATTGTGCTCAGCTTCACATTCTGCTCCAAAGGAACTGAAATAGGCTTACAGCCTGTCATCCCATATTTGGACAGCATGTCCAATCCATACTGCCTCTGCAAGAGCTGTATCCCACTTGGTGATCTAATCACCTCAATGCCCAAGAAATAACGCAGCTCTCCCAAATCCTTAATCTCAAACTTCTGCTTCAATAGCATTTTCACATGAAGGATATCTTCATCACTGTCACCTGTCATAATCAAATCATCAACATAAATGACAAGCAGCATAATACCTTTCTCTGTTTTTCTCACATAAAGTGAGAAATCTGCCTTGGAAATCTGAAAGCCAATAGTGACAAGATACTGTCCTATCTTGTCAGACCATGCTCTAGGTGCTTGCTTCAAGCCATACAAGGCTTTCTTCAACCTGCAAACAAACTCAGGATGAACAGCATGCACATAACCTGGTGGCTGCTCCATATAGACCTCTTCTTGCAAATCACCATGCAAGAGGGCATTCTTTACATCCATCTGATGTAAAGACCATCCCTTTGATGCAGCCATAGCAATGACTGCTCTTACAGTTGCCATCCTTGCAACTGGACTGAATGTTTCTTCATAGTCAATGCCATATGTTTGTGCATACCCCTTGACTACTAATCTTGCCTTGTATCTGTTCACAGAACCATCTGCATTGTGCTTCACCTTATAAACCCACTTACAGCCAATTGCATTCTTACCTTTAGGCAAAGGTACTAACTCCCATGTAGCATTTGCTTCCAAGGCATCCATTTCTTCATCCATGGCTTTCTTCCATTTTTCTTTTCCCATGGCTTGCTCAAAAGAAGTGGGTTCTGGTTCCTGTATCACCTTGACCATATATGCATAGTGAATGGCTGTAAATCCATCATATTTCAGCCTATCCACAGGATACCTAACTCTGGTAGACCTGCGCAAAGTGGGTTCACTCCCAAGTGCTCTCAAAACATCCCTGGTCTTCCTCACTCCAGGTGTAACAATAGAAGGAATACCCAACTCATCATCAATGCTCTGTTCTGAGCCACTGGATTCACCATCCACATAAGAGTGACCTGCATTCACATCAAACATGGGCTGATCTACCTTCTCTTTTCCTTTTCGTGATACCTGCATACCACTATTTGCGCTGCCTTCAGAAGATTCTCCTGATCTCAATCTGCCTGTCCATGGCGAAGAATGTGAACCACTACTAGGGGACGCTCCAGGTCCACTAATATTTTGTGACTGCTGCTGTGAATTCTGTGCAGCATTACCATTTTGTGCATCTACATCATCAATCACATTTACTGGTTTATACCAGCTACTCATCTCATCAAAAACAACATCTCTACTCACTGTAAACTTACGAGTAGAAGGGTTATAGCATCTATACCCTTTTTGCTGCAGAGAGTAACCAATAAAGATGCACTTCTCAGCTTTTGGATCCAACTTGGATCTCAACTCATCTGGCACATGTGCATAGGCAATGCAACCAAAAATTTTCAAATGAGAAATATCTGGTTTCCTACCAGTATACCTCTCCTCTGGAGTCATTCCATGTATTGCTGCAGTGGGAGTCCTGTTCATTATGTAGACTGCTGTAGCAACTGCTTCAGCCCAATAAAAATCTGGCAAGTCTTTTTCATTGAGCATGGCACGAGATACCTCTCCAATATGCCTGTTTTTCCTTTCTGCAATTCCATTTTGTTGTGGGGTATGACTGCATGAATATTGCTGCTTTATGCCATGCTCCTGCAGGAACCTTGCAAACTCATTTGAGAGGTACTCTCCCCCTCCATCTGACCTTAGGCATTTTATCTGCAGGCCTGTTTCTTTTTCAACCATCGCTTTAAGAGTTTTGAAATGCCCAAAAACTTCACTTTTCTTTTTCATAAAATACACCCAAACTTTTCTGCTATAGTCATCAATAAAACTGACAAAATAATGACAGCCTCCAAGAGATGCAGCTTTAGTTGTCCACACATCAGAGTGGATTAATTCCAATGGCTTCTTACTCTCTTGAACATGTCTAGGAAATGGTTTCCTTGCCTGTTTTCCAAACTGATAGGCTTCACATACCTTATGCATTTCTGCAACCTTGAATTTAGGCAATCCTGCAACAATGTTTTGGGCCTGCATTGATTTAAGTCGCTGTACATTAACATGACCAATGCATTTATGCCAGATATCAATATCTGCAACTACACCGGTCCCATGTGCAAACATTGCTGCACTCAATTCAGACATGTCTGCATCCAACGTAAACATTCTGCCCTTCTTCTTTCCTTTTGCTATCAAGCGACCTTTATTTTTCATATCCTCAACAAAGCATCCATGAGGATTAAATCTGACCTACAAGCCCTGTTCAACCATTTGACCGACAGAAACCAGATTCTTGGTGATATTCGGGACATGAAATACATCGGACATGTATTTCTTTCTCCCATCCTGCATAGACAAGGGAATTTTTCCAATCTGCACAATAGGATGTGCAATATCATCACCAGTCTCCACAAATCCTGGTTTTTCCATTTTCCTTGCATCCTCCATCCATTCTGCATGACCTGTCATGTGGTTTGATGCACCTGAGTCAACATACCATACATCATTGCTTTCTTCTGCACTTGTCACAGAATTGTTCATGTGCTGCACCATGAACAAATGCTCATTTCTGTCATCACCCTGTCTACTAGAAGATGCATAATTCCCTTGTTGCAGTTTTCCATTCATGATGTCATTCTGCTTTTTATAGCAGTCTTTAGCCATATGACCCATTTTGCCACAGTAGTAGCATTCAACATTACTGTTTCCATTTTGACCTCTTTGCCATCCACCACGACCTCTTTGGCTCCCCCTGCCTCTAGAGTTACCACGTCCTCCTCCATAGGACTGGTTTTCTTGAGTTTGCTGCATATTCTGATTTCTGCCACGGCCTCCAAATCGGCCTCCTCTACCTCTGCCTCTACCTCTTCCAGCATTTGAGTAGAAGACAGCTTCTTTTGAAGTTCCTCCTGAAGAAGATGCACCACCATTTCTTTGCTCCTCAGAAATTAGAAGAGCAATCAACTCCTCAAAATCAGGAAATCTTTCACGAACTGAAATGGATGTCCGAAACTGTGCATAATCCTTTCCTAAACCATTCAAGGTCACAGAAACTAAATCATCATCTTCCACTGGCGACCCAATGGAAGCAAGTGCATCTGCAATCTTCTTCACCTTCATGTGGTAGTCGTTGATGCTCATATTTTCTCTTTGCACATTATGCAACTCTTGCTTGTGCTGCATTTTCCTGGCTTGAGTATTTGTGCTGTACATTTTTGACAAAGTATCCCATGCCTCCTTTGGCGTACTTGCATCCTGAATATGCACAATCATAGAGTCTGAAATGCTGATAGACAGCCAATACATAACTTTCCTGGCTCTCTCATGCCATGCTTTGAATGCCTGCATTTGCTGTTGATTGGGAACATCAGGAAGAACTGGTTCTTCTTCATTTCCTGCAACAAATTCCCAATATCCTTTTCCCATAAGGAAATTCGTCATTCTAAACTTCCATGCCTGGAAGTTGTTCTTGTCAAGCTTTTCAGTGACAATCTGTGAGAGAGAATCAGACGCCATTACAGAACACTGCAAAAAATTCTGTCACTGCAAAAACTCAGCTTCACCCTCACAAGGGCAAATCTGCAAAACTGGCGAAAGTGGTATTTGACCACACAGTCACTTCCTAGTGACGATTTTGCATCAACAGGCAACAGGGATGATTCTGTAACTCCCAATGTCTCTGCGCACAAGCATACGATGCGATTTCTACAGTAACTTTTCACTGACCTGTAGAACAGTGGTTGCACAGCATAAAACTGGGCCTTTTTCTGAGTGCGTGCAGAGAACTTCCGCCTCCAAAACAGGCCCCGAAATGGCCTCAAATAAAAAAAACAAGGACGCCCAGAGCCAAAGCTCTCCCCCGTAGCATATACTGCCCTCTTGCTTCACCGCGAAGGGCATCTCAACCTGAGACAATGCACTCTTGCAATTTCCGGCTGTGCTACCTGCAGAGATCTGCTCCCAAAACAGAAAATGAAAGCAACACTGCTCCTCTTACCAGAACACCGCGAGCTTGGCTTGCTTTCTTGAGCTCCTTACCACGAACAAGGCTCTGATACCATGTCAAGATTGTGGGAGAGAAGGAAGGAGTCTCGCTTGAAGCTTTCTTGCTTGCACAATGGGGGAAGACACACAAGGGTGGAGGCTGAAAACAGTTTTTCTCTTCTTAGTTGTGTAAGCCAAAAGAACTCAAGTACAAAGAAATAGAAGAACCCTCTATATGGGTCTCAAACTAAACTCAACTAACTAAGGTGGCATACTAACTGAGCCACGAACTAGAATAGATAAGGATAGCTATCATGTAGCTATTATTCATGGGCGGTGTACCAACCGCATCTGCAACTGACACGTCGATGACATAAATACACAACGGTCACCCTGGCGTATCACGAGTGGAGCTCGATATCTCAACAAGTGGTACGGAAGGAAAAGCAGCATTACATGGCTGATCACATGTCGCGCGTTCCCACCAGAGAAGCCGCTGGACAAGGTGTTATTGATGAATTGTCCGACGCCCATCTATTTAACCTCTCTAGCGAGAGAGAACTGTTTAAGGCTGATCTAACACCGTATTGGGCAGATGACATAGTCCAAGTGCTTGAGCACTGACTGCCTGGCCGACCAATAGAAAAAGCCAAGCTTAGGCGATTAGTCCTTAAGATCCAGCCCTATCAGCTGATTGCAGGCCAACTTTATAGACTGGGGCAAGACGGATTGTTGCACAGATGCGTGTGCGAATATGAGATGCACGATGTGCTATCAGAAGCGCACGGCGGCATTGTCGAGGGGCACTTTAGTGGAGACACGACAACACGAAAAGTGTTGCAGTCTCAACTGTGGTGGCCCACGCTTTTCCGTGACGCAGCACGATTCGTCAAGCACTGTGTGACGAGTGCCAGCAGACAAAGGTCCCAATTCGCAAAGATCGAATGGAATTAACCCCGGTTATTACTCGACAACCCTTCGAAAAATGGAGAATTGATTTCATTGGGCCCATCAGTCCTGCAACACAGTATTCGCAGGCTAAGTACATCATTGTGGCCACGGATTATCTCACTAAGTGGGCAGAAGCACGAGCCACACGAAAAACCGACGCTAGAACGATGGCTAAGTTCTTATGGGAGCAAGTAATCTCACGATTCGGTTGCCCCATTGAACTGGTCAATGACCAAGAAACGCACTTCATTAATGAAGTGATCGCGCACCTCCTGTCCACCTTCCTCATCATCCATCACAAATCCTCGCCATACTATCCTCAGGCAAACGGCCAGGCTGAATCAACAAATAAGGTTCTCATCAATGTCCTAACCAAGGTTGTCTCTGCTTCACGCAGCAACTGGGACAACAAGTTGATGGCAACTCTGTGGGCTTACCGAACCGCTTATAAAACGGTTATTGGTCAAACCCCCTTTAGGCTGACATATGGGACAGAAGCGATTCTACCGGTAGAGTTATTCATCCCTAGCCTGAGAATAGCACTTCAAGAGCAATGGGAAGGGAAGGAGGCATGGACGCAGCGACTAGTTGAGCTCGAACGTCTCTCAGAGACTCATCTTCTTGCCACCCATGCACTGATCTGCGAAAAAGCCCGACGCAAGAGCTGGTTTGACAAGCACGTCAAGCAGCACGAGTTCGAATAGGGTGACTTAGTGCTCCTCTACTTAGTTAGAGGGCATAAGCAAAAGATGAAATTTAGATGTCTTGAACCATTCAAGGTTTGTGCAATCAGCCGAACAGGCAATGTCGAACTCGAGACCCTAAATGGTGAAGGAATAGGCTTCTTCAATGGCAACCGTATCAAGAAGAACTACCCTCCTACGCATCCTTTGCATGAACCACCGATGTTAGAACCGCCTGTCAAGGTCCGAGTAGCCACAATCACTGAAATCGACGACGAGGATGAGGAAGCCGTGAAACCCGCATACCCGTGAAACCCGCATACCTTCGTATCACGGTCACGGCCAAACAAACATGTGCTTTCACTGCCTTGATCGACGAGGGAGCAAACTTCAATGTCCTGACCTACGATCATTGGACTCAACTTGGCCAGCCACAACTTCAATCCACCCACTGTAAAATTAAGCCCATATGGGGCTCATTCCTATGCGCTACTCGGCGAGTGCAAGGCAGTCGTTTCTATCGAGTCCGAGATTGTTCCAATGCTTTTCTACGTGCTGCCAAATGCTAAAAACGCAGACATAGAGTCACTGCTGGGGCACACCTTCAAAAAGCAGACCCACTGTAATGTCGACTACGTGTCGCAGCGCATCCACCTAGCAATAGGCAACGTTCGCATTGTTACAGCTTTCAGCAAGGGCTGCGCGACCTCATCTCGAGCCACCCAGAGGAAACAGGGGATGATGTGGTGGATTGCATTAAGCGACTGGATGCTACTTTTGTGTTGCTAGCTCTGAGCTACGATCGCCTCGACTTAGGCCTATTGGATGAATCCTTCGCAGTCAAAGTTCAAATGATGCCTTGTTCTTGGGAAACGTTTGAATTTGCATTTGCAAAAGCCCCTACCTCCGTTGCTAAGTTGCTCAGCCGTGAGATATCAAAAGAGCAAGCAATCAAACAATGCCTCATCACGTCGTATGATCAACGAACCACCTCTGCCATCACTGACCAAGAAGTGGCAGAGTTGTCAAAACTAGCTAAGACGAAATCCCAGTTCTTAAGGCATTGGTATGATCTTAGACTGCAATGGGAAGTTGAAGGATGCTGAATAATGACCAACGTCGAGTAGCGACGCGCTATCAAAACGGTAGAGTACGACCCCACATACGTCGCGCCGACATCATATCGAGTGTTAATCATGCTGCGAGGCCGCCCTATAGAAGACCACATCAAGGGACACCCCTACCTCGACCGCCTGTTGACTGAAGAAGAGTTACACATTGCTAGCCGAGTCAACTCTAAACCCTCTGACCTGGACCATGAAGCCCATTTGGAATACAACCCCAATTTCTATACTTGGCTCCTTCACAAGTAGCCATCCATGCCGAAAGACCTACACCTTCTAACCCTCATCCTAGGAAGGATTCTTCTCAGACTAAAAGGGGAAGGGGTAAAGGTGAATTAGATCACAAGTAATAAAGCAAATAAGGTGAATCAGATCAAAATTAATAAAGCAAATCAAAGCCAGGAAGTACGTAGACATACAGTGTGAAAAACGAATGGGGTAGGAAAGAGGACACAAAAACTTTGAATTAAAAGGTAAAAAGTCAAAGTCTAAAAAGCAAACATGCACTGGACTTTAATGAGTTCATTCAAAAGCATAAAGTTTTTTCTATTTTAGCGATTACTATGTTGTAAGCACTAACAAAAATTATGGTTATGACAGGAACAAAAGATGTCACAGCAGGACCGAGCCCACCAGCTCCCCTTCATAGAGGAAGAGAGAACACGGTACAACATCAACCTGGAGAACCACACCTATAATCAGCTGAAATTCCGAACTATCTACAATTTGGAAGAATTAGTGGCCAAGGAAGAGGCGACCAGGAGCATCGTGGAGAGCTGCAACCTTAAAAAGTACTTGGAAAGTTTCGCACGAGAACCTGAGTACACGAGCTGTGTGGAATTCCTCAGGACCTACAATCCTGACGGAGAGTGCGGCACTGTCACAGTGGGGAGAGGACAAAATGCTAAGCAGGTGTGCTGGTCCATCTAACCCCGGCCTTGGTGGAGAAGGGACTAGGGCTCGAATCGAAGGTGAAAAATAAGCAAAAGAAGGACGTCTATGCCATGCTGGGGGTGAGAAAGGAGGATGTGCTGACGAACGATGGCATCAGTATTCAGGACATCCCCAGTGCAGAGGCCAGGCTACAGGCAAAGCTCGTACATGCGCTCTTCTCTAGCTAGTGCTATAACACACTGATGCACTGAATCAGCATACCAATCCTGGAAAATGTAGTAGCCCAGACCCTGCACGAAGTCGAGTGGAATGGCTACGTGCGCAAGACTATCGATCAGGCAGCCCGAGCGCTAGCCTTAGGAAGCCTACCAACAAGAGGAGAATTACCGATGTCGAAGGCCACAGAAAGGAAAAGGGCTTTCTCCAAAGCTTCATTCATCGCATAGGGGGCATTTTGACAGTGCTTATCCAGGAGGCCGTAAAGGAAGCAGAAGAGGGGGAGGGAGAAACACCCAACCGATCACCGCCCCATCAACACCAGGACAGGTCTAGCGATAGGACAGAGATAGAGGAAGAAGGAGAAGAGTAGAAGAGCAAAAAGCAGGTTAAGCAGACTAAGAAGAAAGTAGCGTAGAAGAAGAAGAAACAGGATGAAGGCCATAGAAAGGAGAGGGAGGACTTGGAGAAAGCGAAACGACAATCCCTCAAGGAGGCAGAGGAGAGAGAAAAGAAGAAGAAGCATGAAGAAGAAGAGACAACGGAACAAGTCAGGCAGGCTAGAAAGGCGTCCAAGCGAGAAGCTGAAAAGAGAAGAAAAGAAGAGCAGGAGGAAAAAGAAAAACTAGAGGAAGAATGCAAAAAGGCTGAGGAGGAAAGGAAAAGAAGAGTCGTGGAGGAGGACGAGGAGTTAAGAAGAAAAGAGGAGGAGGACTTGGCAGAAGCTACTCGCCGGTCCATCGAGCAACAATGCAGGGTAGATGACCCAGAAGCCTGGAATTAGCCCAGGGAAGAGAGGCCTAGCTCCAGCATGTAGGCCCCAGAACCCGTGCCCTTGCAGTTCCAGAAGGAAGAGGCAAAGCACCCCTGCATCCCATCCCCACCCTCATGGCGCCCCTTGCTGAACCCACTACGCCCACCCCTAGCATCCCCACCAGCTTGGAAGTGTCCAACCTAGTGGCCTGGATGCAATACTTCATTAGCAAGGAAATGGCCCAAGGGAAAAGCACGGAAATGATGACCATGGGACCAAAAAGGCCAGCTGCAAATGCTGAATCAAGGCAGGATCAAAAGTGCCTGCGCATGGAGCCCTCAACCACCCCCACCCACACAACAATGACGCCACCAGCCAGTTACGATGAATATGTAGCTGAGCTGCTCTCCCAACTGGAGAGAGCAAAGGAGGAGAAGAGGATGGCTATTGATGACCAAAAAAGAGTCAGTGGTGGCTTTCCAATTGGAAAAAACCTGCATCATTGCCATGCAGCAATGCCAAATCTTCAAACTCAAGCAAGAGTTGAAAGCCAAACAGGATAAGGAAGAAAATTACAAGCAACGGCGGCTGGAGGACGAGAATCAGGAACTCGTGCAGATGCAATGGGAGTACAAGCTCCTCCTGATGCAATATAAGGAACTGGAATCAAAGCATAAGGAATTGGAGTCAAAGACAGCCACCATTGAGAAGATGATGGAGGAGCTGAACTCCAAGGAAGAGGAGAGGAGCAACAACGAAAGAAGATCGAGTCTATCTCCGATCAACTACGTCTCGGGAAGACAGAACAAGACAACATGAGCAAAGAGCTCAGGGCCCAGGAGTAGAAGCTCATAACCCTAGCTCAAAAGCAAGGGGAGAGCATGGAAGGGATGAGCAAAAGGGCCGAGGAATGGGCTACGCAGAATGAGGCGCGGGTGAAGGCTCTGGCGCGGCGCCTTGCCTTGGCGGAGAAGGAAAAAATCTTGGCAGAAAGCAAAGCAGGCGCCATCCAGACAGCCTTCACTGCCCAACAACAAGCCTTTCTCAATACATTGCTGGATACAACTCAACCAGAGGGAATGGAGCTGTTGGAGGTGGTAAAAAAGAAATTAAGCATCGCATGCAGAGCTCTGCACGCGGGGCTGCCCCACCCCAACCTGCAGAGGTAAGGTTGGGCCTAGAGGAGCAGCAGAAGCACCTACTACTGGCCGGCCTAACCCCCCAAGAGGCAGATGCCCTCGGCTTTGAAGAAAGAACACTACAAGAAAATCGGCAGGGGGAGGAAGTCGAATTCAAAATTGACATGAACAGATTCAGAGAAGATATAATCCCGCAGCCCCCCTTGCCGCACGAACAAGATCAGCAACAACCCGACCCGCCCCTGGACAGACAGGCCATCCTTAAAGAGTGACGGAAAAAGATAGTGGAAGAGGCCAGAAAATGGCTATAGGCCAAGCCCGTCGTGCAGCCATCCACTCCCCTCCCACCATGCCTCGAAGACCTACCTATGCAATTCCATGCAGAACTGGTGGTCTGGGAACGGCAAGAACTGGAAAAGGACCCTTTCTCCTTCAGTTTCCTTATGCTTGATAGCCTGAGAAGGGTCCTGCCAATCAAGGCCACGGAGGAGGTGATCGCGGCTGGCAGTCGACTAGGCCAAAGATGGCTGGAGAACAGGGCAAGAACCCCCACCTTGTGGGGCATGGAAGAGGCCGAATTCTGACAAGACAAGATATACGAGGTGCCACACACAGTAAGGGGCTACAACTGCCAACCCCTCTGGAGGAGGCGAATATGTAATACCAACATGCTCGCCTGGATGGCTTTTTGTAACACCCTATCCCACGAGCGGAACAACCCCACGTTTATGGTGTATCCCCGTAGGGTAGGTGTGGATTTTGTCGCCACCCTCCATGGGAGGCACGACTTCCCCGTTATCTACAATGCCAATGCCACTTTCTTTGAGAACGCTCTACTTTTTTTTATCTAGGAAGCCTGCCCACCTCCATGATGTGTTTTCTTTCTGAGTTCTCCTTCTGCCCAGATCCCGCATTCATAACCACCTGTAATTACCTTAGGCTCCTTAAACTCCTACTTAAGCAAGATTCGGCACCACAAGAAAGCGGCTTGCCTCCCCTCTTTTTTGATCCTAACGCTATCGATAGTTGTGCTATGACCCACTTAATGATGCAGGCTAGCCTTCTACCTTCATTTTGCCTAGCGCTCCTAGAGGATATGAGCGACAGCCAATTTACTCGGTGCAATCACCCCTTCCTATCCACCACCTCTCTCCATGTCCGCATGAACTTGAAAGGGTACATGCAGAGCCATCAATTTTTACGCAAATCCATCCGCCTGCCTGCCCCACCTCATTCCAACGACGAGAGCCAGACTTAATTGTCTTGCTCCTCATGTAATACTATCTCGCAAAAAATAAAATAAACACACGATCACTGCACCTAGGGGTCCTTAAGTTAAGCGTGTCCAGTGACCCCGGTTGGCTAGCTCCACTCCTAATCCCCTAGCCCTTTTTGATCCCCCACGTCACGCTTAGGGCACATCAACGGCAGGACACACCTAGGGCAGTAACACTCCCCTATGGTTTGACCTGTCACCCTAAGCCACTAGCACCACCCCCCCTTGGCACAAATGGGGTCCTCAAGTGTGGGACATCACCGGGTCCACCTGCGGGCGGTTAGACCCACTTCCCCATTTCACTAGCACGAGCACATCGCACCAACACGCTGAGGACAGAACCCCCCCTAGGTAGAGCACCGCACCTTCTTCTTCAGGCACACCACAACTGCCCAACCACCAACTTCGAAGGCCCTCGTCCACCCATACAATCCACTGAGATGCTCCGACGAACCTTGTCTTGAGCTTCCACAAACTCCTGAATCTACATGTGGCCCTCACCCTTACACCCACGCCAAACGTGCCATGGGACTGGCACCCGTCTAGGAGGGGAGTAATGTTAGCCCCAAGTCACGATGGCCAAGTCAAGATGGCGAAAGATGGAGAAAAAGCAAAGGATGATGAAAAAGAGCAAAGATACACAAGCGGCCCCTAAAGATGGACCGAGGCAAAAAGCGCAGCCTTAAAAGAAAAGGCGTCTCAAAAAACTCGAAAATCCTTGTAAAAGAGCGCCAAGCTCCCTCCTGTGCCCATTGTAAAATATTAGACGAGTGTAGGCTAGAGGCACGGGGCTAAAAGAGGAAAATGGAAAAAGGACCTCGCCACAATGGTCGGTCATGTAAAAAAGGGATGGGTGCCCATGGGATTTTAGGGTTTGTGTATATAAAGTTCAAAAAGTGAATAAGAGATCATTCTTTGGTGTGTGGCAAAAGGAGTCTTCTTCTTCTTCTCTCCTTCTCACCTTCTTGCTTGTGTGTGTGCTCTTGAGAGAGGGAGTGCGAGAGTGTGAGGGAGTGAGTGTGTGAGAGAGTGAGGGATCAAAGGGTGAAGCTCTTCACCATCTCCTCCTCTTCTTCTTCTCTTCCCTTCTCTCTTCTTGTGCGCGCGGCTATGGAGGATGGAGCTTGGAGGTGGAGGAGGCTTGAGGATGCTTGAGCTAGCATCTAGGATCGTGGAGCTACCAGTGTGTGGAAGAGAGGAGGCAACTCATATCGGCACTAAGGTAAGCTCACTATACTCATAGGATCGACGGCGCATTGGCTAGGTGAGAGATAGCCATTAGAGCTCGCTTGGAACGCTTGAAACAATAGGCGGTCCGTGGGTCTTGGTGGTTGAGCGAAAGCTCCCACAAAGAGCATGTCAAACTTTGCAAGTTCAACTAGCCACACTTCAATGATCTACTGCCGATCAAGATGGACCGCAACCCAAAGATGTTATACGACACATAATCGATGTGACGTCGAAGCACAATCTATCCGAAAAGAAGCCAAGATAAGTAAAACAAATTTTAAATTTCGTACTTTTAATGGGTTATGCGATGAAAAGACAGTTCTTGCTTTTATCAGTCAGTTTGATGATTATTTCCATGAAGAACAATATGCCAAAAAAGACAAACTCAAGTGTGTCACTAATCATTTAGTGGACAGAGCATTGCTATGGTGGAGTGTTGTCTGCAAAAGTATTGATTGTCCTAATGTTTGGGAGACTTTTCAAAAGAAATTTTTGCAGAATTTTCTTCCACCTCAATTCCACAAAAAAGCAATCAAATAGTGGGATCTTCTGCAACAAAGAGATTGTGAGCCTACTTCACAATATATCAAGCATTTTTGGAATGCCTTATTGTAACTTCGAATGCTCGAAGGTGTACCCCAGGCGACCCATAAGAGCAAGTTTATGTTTGGTTTGCTTGGTCACTTCTATGCGGAAGTGAACATGTTCAAGCCAACAACTCTCGAGGATGCGATTTCCTTGGTCCATGATGCTGAAGACAAAATTCGAGGATGAGAGAAGCGACCAAAACAATTCCCAACTAACAGTAACTTCAGTACAAAGCAATTCAATTCTAACTTTCGAAGATTCAATCAAAATCTCTTTGTTCCATCTTCATTCCGTAAACCTTGGACACGACCCTTTGCTTTACCAACAAACACAAATCCAAATCTTAAGCCATCTTTTCATCCAAATCCCAACATTCCTAAACTTCCCGCTATTACCAATAATGTTTCCAAAGCCAAATCCATAGTCTGCTATAAGTGCCATCAACCTGGACATCTAGTGGTAAATTGTCAATCTAAAAAGCCAATTATTCACATCAACTACTTGGGAGCGACTGAAGATGAAGACTATGAAGAAATGCTAGATTTCACAGAAGATGACGACGATATCGGTACTACTTCATATACTTTACTAGGTATGCCAAATCCTCATTCTTTATTAACAATGAAATGTCTTGTGCATGCTAGAGAAAATAATATTTTACATGATGACGGGAGCACGCACAATTTTATTTCTACAAAATTGGTCAAAGAATTGAATTTACATACTATTTCGACTCATTATCGCATCAAGGCTACATTCTTAGGCACTAGGTACAATGGAACACAAGAAGTGCATGACTTAGAAATTAAAATTGGTGATTATGTTGAGCGTAGAAATTTTTTAGTTGTGCCTTTTGAAATGTGAGAAGGATCGAAGCTTGCACACGAGAGCTATGGCGGGAGAGCAAGAGCAAAAAAGAGAGAGACAAGAAATGGGAACTCCAGCAGTCACAATGTGTGACCGGGCCTTCCTTTATTCAAACTATCACTAAAAGAATAAAGAATAAAGTGATGGTGACGGGCATCCGCCACCTATAGTGTGCAGTGGCAGTGGTTGTCAGTGTAGTAATACACGGGCAGCTAGGCGGAGGCACCTTTACCCCCAACAACCTCCCACTTAAAGGTGAACCTGCCCTAGTGAGATGTGAAAAGAAAAAAGAAGAAAAAAGACAGTACAACATGTACACGTGTACAACAGGATGAGAAAAGATGTCATCTCATCCCACGCCCATCAACCTCCTGAGGAAGGAAAAGCACTCTGTAGAGGCTTTTTGTGAGTAGATCTACAGGATTTTGGTCAGTCGAGATCTTGACAAGGTCAAGAGACTTGTCCTCAACGACCCCACATATGGAGTGATACCTCACCTCAATGTGTTTCGTCTTTGAATGGAAGACCGGATTCTTGGCTAACTGAATAGCACTCATAGAATCCGAATGCAGTGTAGGAATAGCATCAATACCAAGGTCAACAACCAAATGACCCAACCAAATGGCCTCCTTGCAAGCCTCAGTGGCTGCAACATACTCGGCCTCTGTATAGTAGAAAGGGCCGTGCATTTTTTCACCCTGGACATCCAAGAAACAGTACCTCCAACATAGGTGAATACATAGCCGGAAATGGACTTCCTACTATCTGCATGTCCTGCATAATCAGAGTCAGTGTACCCCACAACTCCTGTATTCTGGCTACCATAACATATGCACATATATGTAGTGCCCTTTAGGTACCTCATGATACCCTTCATGACATCCCAATGCTTCTTGCCAGGTGTAGCCATATAGCATGCCATAACACCAATTGCAAATGCAAAATCTAGACGAGTGGCTATCATGGCATACATAAGACTGCCTACTGCAGATGCATAGGGAATCTTGGCCATCTTGGCCCTCTGCTCATCTGTTTGTGGACAATCAGCCTATGATACCTTCACATAAGAAGGCAATGGACAGCCAATAGGCTTTACGTCCTGCATGTGAAAGCGCTCAAGGACTTTATGAATGTACTCCCTCTGTGACAAGTAGAGGAGTCCCTGATGCCTGTCGTGTCTAATGCGTATATCAAGTATGTGAGAGGCCTATCCCAGATCTTTCATCTCAAATATCTTATTGAGTTGAGCCTTAAGAGCATCTAGCTCATCATGAGCTTTCCCTGCTATTAGCATATCATCCACATAGAGTACCAAAATCAATAAAGAACCATCACGTAGCCCTGTGACTGCATAAAGGCATCAAACTTATGATACCACTCCCTAGGTGCCTACTTCAAGCCATAAAGACTTTTCTTCAATTTGTACACTAGGTGCTCCCTGCCAGGTTCTGCAAAGCCCTTAGGCTACTCCATATAAATCTCATCATGCAAGTCCCCATGTAAGAAAGCCATCTTGACATCTATCTTGTATAAATCCAAGTCAAGTTGAGCAACCAAAGCCAAGACTAGACGCAGGGTGGTCATTTTGTTGAGATATCGAGCTCCACTCATGATATGCCAAGGTGACCGTTGTGCATTTATGTCATCAACTTGTCAGTTGGCAGATGCGGTTGGTACACTGCCCATGAATAATAGCTAGATGACAACTATCCTTATCTACTCTAGTTTGTGGCTCAGTTAGTATGCCACCTTAGTTAGTTGAGTTTGGTTTGAGACCCATATATAGGGTTCTTCTATTTCTTTGTATGAGAGCTCTTTTTGTCTTACACAACTAAGAAGAGGAAAACTGTTTTCAGCCTCCACCCTTGTGTGTATTCCCCCATTGTGCAAGCAAGAAAGCTACAAGTGAGACTCCTTCCTTCTCTCCCACAATCTTGACATGGTATCAGAGCCTTGTTCGTGGTAAGGAGCTCAAGAAAGCAAGCCAGGTTCGGGGTGTTCTGGTAAGAGGATCAGTGTTGCTTTCATTCTTCTATTTTGGGAGCAAGTCTCTGCAGGTAGCATAGCCGGGAAGTGCAAGAGTGCATTGTCTCAAGTTGAGACACCCTTCGCGGTGAAGCAAGAGGGCAGTATATGCTGCAGGTGATGGGCTTTAGCCCTTGGTGACCCTGTTTTTTTTATTTGAGGCCATTTCAGGGCCTGTTTTGGAGGCGGAAGTTTTCTGCACGCACTCAGGAAAAGGCCCAGTTTTATGCTATGCAACCACTGTTCTACAGGTTGGTGAAAAGTTACTGTAGAAATTGCATCGTATGCCTGTGTGCAGAGACATTGGGAGTTACAGAATCATCCTTGGTTCCTGTTTATGCAAAATCATCACTAGGAAGTGACTGTGTGGTCAAATACCACTTTCGCCAGTTTTGCAGATTTGCCCTTGTGAGGGTGAAGCTGTGTTTTTTGCAGTGACAAAATTTTTTGCAGTGTTCTGTAATGGCGTCTGATTCTCTTTCACAGATTGTAACTGAAAAGCTTGACAAGAAGAACTTCCAGGCATGGAAGTTTAGAATGAAGAATTTCCTTATGGGAAAAGGATATTGGAAATTTGTTGCAAGAAATGAAGAAGAACCAATTCTTCCTGATGTTCCCAATCAACAGCAAATGCAGGCATTTAAAGCATGGCATGAGAGAGCCAGGAAAGTTATGTACTGGCTGTCTATCAGTATTTCAGACTCTATGATTGTGCATATTCAGGATGCAAGTACGCCAAAGGAGGCATGGGATACTTTGTCAAAAATGTATAGCACAAATACGCAAGCCGGGAAAATGCAGCTCAAGCAAGAGTTGCATAATGTGCAAAGAGAAAGTATGAGCATCAATGACTACCACATGAAGGTGAAGAAGATTGCAGATGCACTTACTTCCATTGGGTCACTAGTGGAAGATGATGATTTAGTTTCTGTGGCCTTGAATGGTCTAGGAAATGATTACGCACAGTTTCGGACATCCATTTCAGTTCGTGAAAGATTTCCTGATTTTGAGGAGTTGATTGCTCTTCTAATTTCTGAGGAGTAGAGAAATGGTGGTGCATCTTCTTCAGGAGGAACTTCAAAAGAAGTTGTATTCTACTCAAATGCTGGAAGAGGTAGAGGAGGCCGATCTAGAGGCCGTGGTAGAAATCAGAATATGCAGCAAACTCAAGAAAACCAGTCTTATGGAGGAGGACGTGGTAACTCTAGAGGCAGGGGGAGCCAAAGAGGTCGTGGTGGATGGCAAAGAGGCCAAAATGCAAACAATAATGTTGAATGCTACTACTGTGGTAAAATGGGTCATATGGCTAAAGACTGCTATAAAAAGCAGAATGACATCATGAATGGAAAATTGCAATAAGGAAATTATGCATCTAGGGTGATGACAGAAATGAGCATTTGTTCATGGTGCAGCACATGAACAATTCTGTGACAAGTGCAGAAGAAAGCAACGATGTATGGTATGTTGACTCAGGTGCATCAAACCACATGACAGGTCATGCAGAATGGATGGAGGATGCAAGGAAAATGAAAAAACCAGGATTTATGGAGACTGGTGATGATACTGCACATCCTATTGTGCAGATTGGAAAATTTACTTTGTCTATGCAGGATGGGAAAAAGAAATACATGTCCGATGTATTTCATATCCCGAATATCACCAAGAATCTGGTTTCTGTTGGTCAAATGGTTGAGCAGGGATTGCAGGTCACATTTAATCCTCATGGATGCTTTGTTGAGGATATGAAAAATAAAGGTCGCTTGATAGCAAAAGGAAAGAAGAAGGACAGAATGTTTACGTTGGATGCAGACATGTCTGAATTGAGTGCAGCAATGTTTGCACATGGGACCGGTGTAGTTGCAGATATTGATATCTGGCATAAACACATTGGGCATGTTAATGTACAATGACTAAAATCAATGCAGGCCCAAAATATTGTTGCAGGATTGCCTAAATTCAAGGTTGCAAAAATGCATAAGGTATGTGAAGCCTGTCAATTTGGAAAACAGGCAAGGAAACCATTTCCTAGACATGTTCAAGAGAGTAAAAAGCCATTGGAATTAATCCACTCTGATGTGTGGACTACTAAAGTTGCATCTCTTGGAGGCTGTCATTATTTTGTCACTTTTATTGATAACTATAGCAGAAAAGTTTGGGTGTATTTTATGAAAAGGAAAAGTGAAGTATTTGGGCATTTCAAAACTCTTAAAGCGATAGTTGAAAAAGAAACAGGCCTGCAAATAAAATGCCTAAGGTCAGATGGAGGGGGAGAGTACCTCTCAAATGAGTTTGCAAGGTTCCTGCAGGATCATGGCATAAAGCCGCAATATTCATGCAGTCATACCTCACAACAAAATGGAATTGCAGAAAGGAAAAACAAGCATATTGGAGAGGTATCTCGTGCTATGCTCAATGAAAAAGACTTGCCAGATTTTTACTGGGCTGAAGCAGTTGCTACAGCAGTCTACATAATGAACAGGACTCCCACTGCAGCAATACATGGGATGACTCCAGAGGAGAGGTATACTGGTAGGAAACCAGATATTTCTCATTTGAAGATTTTTGGTTGCATTGCCTATGTTCATGTGCCAGATGAGTTGAGATCCAAGTTGGATCCAAAAGCTGAGAAGTGCATCTTTATTGGTTACTCTCTGCAGCAGCATACCAGAAAGGGTATAGATGCTATAACCCTTCTACTCGTAAGTTTACAGTGAGCAGAGATGTTGTTTTTGATGAGATGAGTAGCTGGTATAAACCACTAAATGTGATTGATGATGTAGATGCACAAAATGGTAATGCTGCACAGAATTCACAGCAGCAGTCACAAAATATTAGTGGACCTGGAGTGTCCTCTAGCAGTGGTTCATATTCTTCGCCATGGACAGGCAGATTGAGATCAGGAGAAACTCCTCAAAACAATGCAGATAGTGGTATGCAGGTTTCATGAAAAGGAAAAGAGAAGGTAGATCAGCCCATGTTTGATGTGAATGCAGGTCACTCTTATGTGGATGGTGAATCTAGTGGCTCAGAACAGAGCATTGATGATGAGTTGGGTATTCCTTCTATTGTTACACATGGAGTAAGGAAGACCAGGGATGTTTTGAGAGCACCTGGGAGTGAACCTACTTTGCGCAGGTCTACGAGAGCTAGGTATCCTATGGATAGGCTGAAATATGATGGATTTACAGCCATTCACTATGCATATATGGTCAAAGTGATACAAGAACCAGAGCGCACTTCTTTTGAGCAAGCCATGGGAAAAGAAAAATGGGAGAAAGCCATGGATGAAGAAATGGATGCCTTGGAAGCAAATGCTACATGGGAATTGGTACCTTTGCCTAAAGGTAAGAATACAATTGGCTGTAAGTGGGTTTATAAGGTGAAGCACAATGCAAATGGTTCTGTGAACAGATACAAGGTAAGATTAGTAGTCAAGGGGTATGGACAAACATATGGCATTGACTATGAAGAAACATTCAGTCCGGTTGCAAGGATGGCAACCGTAAGAGCAGTCATTGCTGTGGCTGCATCAAAGGAATGGTCTTTACATTAGATGGATGTAAAGAATGCCTTCTTGCATAGTGATTTGCAAGAAGAGGTCTATATGGAGCAGCCACCAGGTCATGTGCATGCTGTTCATCCTGAGTTTGTTTGCAGGTTGAAGAAAGCCTTGTATGGCTTGAAGCAAGCACCTAGAGCATGGTCTGACAAGATAGGACAGTATCTTGTCACTATTGGCTTTCAGATTTCCAAGGCAGATTTCTCACTTTATGTGAGAAAAACAGAGAAAGGTATTATGCTACTTGTCATTTATGTTGATGATTTGATTATGACAGGTGACAGTGATGAAGATATCCTTCATGTGAAAATGCTATTGAAGCAGAAGTTTGAGATGAAGGATTTGGGAGAGCTGCGTTATTTCTTGGGCATTGAGGTGATTAGATCACCAAAGTGGGATACAGCTCTTGCAGAGGCAGTATGGATTGGACATGCTGTCCAAATATGGGATGACAGGCTGTAAGCCTATTTCAGTTCCTTTGGAGCAGAATGTGAAGTTGAGCGCAGATGCAGGTGAGCTTCTCGAAGACCCTACTATGTACAGACGCATAGTAGGAAGTTTGATTTATATGACTATTACCAGGCCAGATTTGAGCTATGCTGTTGGATTGGTAAGTCAGTTTATGTAGGCTCCAAGGAAACCGCATTTGGACGCGGCTAGACGCATACTCAGGTATGTGAAGTCCACATTGCAGTATGGACTACTTTATGAGACTGGGGTTCAGATACAGTTGCATGGATACACTGATGTTGATTGGGCTAGTAGTATTTCTGATAGACGATCTACCAGTGGACATGTGTTCTCTTTTGGGAGTGCTGCAGTCACTTGGAGCAGCAAGAAACAGCCTACAGTTGCCTTATCGAGCACAGAGGCTGAGTACAGGGGTGCAACAATGGCTGCATGTGAGGTAGCTTGGTTGCATAATCTACTTTATGATATGCATCAGCCTACAGATGGGCCAGTTGCATTTATTGTGACAACATGAGTAGTATACACTTGGCAAATAACCCAGTCTATTATGCTAGAACAAAGCACATTGAGGTGCATTATCACTATGTACGAGAGAGAGTTTTACTAGGTCTTATTGATCTAGTTTATGTCAGCACAGAGGATCAAGTAGCTGACATATTTACGAAGGCATTGGGCGCAGAGAAGCTGCGCAAGTTCAGAGACCTACTTGATGTGCAGGAATTGGGATTGAGCTAGAGGGGGAGTGTTGAGATATCGAGCTCCACTCGTGATATGCCAGGGTGACCGTTGTGCATTTATGTCATCGACTTGTCAGTTGTTGCAGATACGGTTGGTACACCGCCCATGAATAATAGCTAGATGACAACTATTCTTATCTACTCTAGTTTGTGGCTCAGTTAGTATGCCACCTTAGTTAGTTGAGTTTGGTTTGAGACCCATATATAGGGTTCTTCTATTTCTTTGTATGAGAGCTCTTTTTGCCTTACACAACTAAGAAGAGGAAAACTATTTTCAGCCTCCACCCTTGTGTGTATTCCCCCCCCATTGTGCAAGCAAGAAAGCTACAAGTGAGGCTCCTTCCTTCTCTCCCACAATCTTGACAATCTTAACCGCAAGAGAAAAGACCTCATCAAAGTCCACACCATGCTCCTGCTTAAAACCCTTTGCTACCAATCTAGCCTTGTATGCGGGCTTGGGGTGTCCAAGGGTATTTTTCAGCTTGTACACCCACTTGCATGGCAAAGCCTTCTTGCCCTTAGGCAAGGAAACCAAATCCCAAGTCTCATTCTTATGCAAGGATTCTATCTTAGATTGCATAGCCCTCTCTCAGGAGTGTTTGTCACCCCTGCGCATAGCCTCATCATAAGTGAAAGGCTCTCATGCATCTGTAACCAAGACTTAATGCATCGAGGGTTGAAATCTATCAGGTGGATGTTTGTCTCTAGCAAACCGTCTCACGGGCAGGCTCTGCTACCTGTCCAACACCGTGACCATGAGCATCTGTTGCAGCTAGAGGCTATCCAATTGGCTGTGCGGGAGCTCTCGGCTCCTCCTGAAGTATGACCTTGTGGATCTTAACAACTTTCTTAGGCTGCCTATGCATCTTGCCTTCATGGAAGACTACATCATGACTGCGGATGACTTTCCGTGCCTGCGGATCCCAGAGATGGTAACCCATCTCGCCTGCATCCCCATAACCAAGGAAAATGCATTTGACACTCTTAGGATCCAACTTACTTCTCTTGTCCTTGGGCACATGGCAAAATTCCTCACATTCAAAGACACGGAGATGCGCATAAGAGGGAGGTTTTCCAGTCCATACCTCCTCTGCAGCCTAGAAATCCAAACCACTAGAAGGTGATCTGTTTATGATATGCAGAGCTGTACTAACTGCCTCAGCCCAAAAGCTCTATGGTAGGCCTGCATGGCTAAGCATACTGCGTACACGCTCCTGGATGGTTCTATTCATCTGCTTAGCCAAACCATTCTGGGGGGGTGTAGGGGGCGGTCAACTGATGCTTAATACCCCTCTCATCACATAACTGCTCAAAAGCACGTGAGACATACTCACCCCCATTATCTGTCCTTAGGCATTTTAGCCTATATCCAGACTAGTTCTCAACCAATACAAGCCATCTCTGAAACACAGCCAAGACATCGGATTTCAGCTTAATGGGATAAGCCCAAACTTTTCGTGAAAAATCATCTATGAAAGTAACAAAATACTTTGCACCACCCATAGACTGACAAGGCATGGGCCCAAAGACATTCAAATGTACCAATGCCAAGGGCTCACTCATGCATGGCCTACCAAACTTCTTATGCGTAGACCTAGTCTGCTTGCCATAAAGACAATGCTCACATGAATCAAAACATGTATAATCAAGGGGCGGTAAGTACTGCAAACCAGAAAGCATTTTCATTTCCTTCAAAGACATATGGCCCAAACGGGCTTGCCAAAGAGATACATGTGGGATAGAACCCACAGACAAAACATGATCAAGGGAAGAAGTGGATACAATCAAGGGATAGAGGCTACCAACCTTGGCACCTCTCGCAATCACAAGTTTGCCACGAGTGATCTTCCATGCACATCTCCAAAAGATACATGATGACATGCATCATCAAGCTGTCCAGCTGACATGAGACTGCATGTCAAAGCAGGTACATGATGTACATCATGCATAACAAAATTGCTGCCAGAAGGAAACCGTAGCCTAACATCACCAATGCCCACAATATCAAGAGAGCTGTCATCACCCAAGTGCACAGAACCCGAAACAATACGGTATGAATGAAACCACTCTCGGCAAGGTGTCACATGAAAGGACGCACCTAAGTCCAAGAGCCAACACTGTGTATACATAGAGTGTATCTCTATCATCTGCGAAGCACTAGAAGAAGCTGCAAGGATATAATCATCATCAACATCCTCAAGCTGCATAACATTGATCTCTTCAATTTTAACACTGGACTTTGCAGGCACTATGCTGTAATCAGAAGACTTATCCTGCACTTTGTCTTTCCCCTTATCTTTGCGCCTTTCATTGCATAGTTCATGGCATTATAGCCTAATATAGCCCTTTTTCCCACAATGGTGACAAGTAACATCTGCATTCCTACCACGGGATTTGCTACATGACTTCCCACGAGACTTGGACCGAGATTTCTGAGAATCCCGTTCACGGCCACTGCCACTGCCACTGCCATGCTTTCCATATCCATCATTCCTGCCTCTAATTGTCATAGCATGCGACACACGAGAGGCATCCAAATTCTTATGGTTAACCTCTTCCTGCAGAAGAGCACTCTCAACATCAGATAATTTCAAGGTAGTAGTAGAGGCACATAATGCAGTGCGGAATACATCCCATGACTCATTAAGAGTACCAAGCAAGAAAAGAGGAGTGACATCCTCTGCAAAAGTGATGCCCTACGAAGTCAAGTTCTTGAGTATAGCATGGAACTGGCTCAAGTGAGCAGACATAGTCACATTCTCCTTCATGCGCAAATCCATAAGCTGCTTCAGTCAATACATCTAACTCATTGGACTTTTCTTGTCATAAAGATTCTTGATTTTACCCCACAACTGACATGCACTTTGTTCTTCCTCAAATACATTGTAATGAATCTGTTCTGTGAGAGATAATACAATAGTGGACTTGCATAACTCATCAAGCTCAAGCCATTTCTCATCTGGCTTAGTTGCAGGTGGATGCCCACTCAACCTCAATGGTTTGATATGTGATTTCTGCACCAACACTTGCCAAATCTGGCTCTTCCAATAAGAGTAATTTGTACCATCAAGATTAGTGATGTTGAAAATAGCATGATCAGTGGACAAACTCACCATAATGCAGGCTAGAAGACTGCAGACAGTTCAAAACTGCTTGCTGTTTAATACAGAAATGACCAAAAAATCACGAAAATCGAGAGAAAATGGTGAGAAAAGTGTAACCAAAGCTACTGTCCACCAAGCATTAGTGAAAGTACATCATTTCAGACTATTTTAGCATGAAAAATCCATGTCAGTCCAGAGTTATATGCTTGATGTAATAAATGACAGCATGATATTGTGAGAGTCAATTGCTGACCAAATCACTGCACCAAGTCAATAAATGACAGCCAAGACATGACCAGCCATAAACGGGCATAAATAAGCACCAAACAGTCATCAAGACCCTGAGCAAACACCCAAACATGTCACCAAACGGGCATACCCCCTGGACAGTAGGGCAAAGTATACATAACACTGGCAAGACCTGATACCAATAGGTGTATGTATGCTCACAGACATAATCAATTTGAACAGAAAGAAATTCAAACCCAAGTTGAAGAATTGTTAACCCGAGGACTCATTAGGCCTAGTAGTTCTCCTTTTGGTGCACTTGTCCTATTAGTTAAAAAGAAAAATAACACCTATAGGATGTGCATTGATTATCGTGCCCTAAATAAGATCACTGTCAAGAATAGATATCCAATCCCTAGGGTAGATGACCTCATGGATAAACTACAAGGGGCTACAATATTTAGCAAAATAGATCTTAAATCTAGATACCATCAAGTACGATTGAACACATATGATATTTTCAAAACTGCATTTAGGACTCAATTTGGACATTATGAATTCCTTGTTATGCCTTTTGGTTTAACTAATGCACCAGCCACATTTAGTTGTATGAAGAATCACATATTTTTGAAGCATCAGCATTATGTCATTGTTTTCTTTGATGATATATTGGTTTCCAATAAAAATGAAAATGAGCATTATGAACAAATATCCTTGGTTTTCAACTTATTGAAAGAAAATCAATTATATGCTAATCTTGAAAAGAGTAAAATTTTCCAAATCCACATTGAATATTTAGGACATATTGTTTCATCTAAAGGTATTAAAGTTGATCCTAAAAAGATAGAATTGGCCAATACCTAAAAATGTGCATGAATTACGTTCTTTCTTAGGTCTTGCTAGCTTTTAAAGAAAATTTGTGAGAAATTTTTCATTGCTTGCATTACCTTTGACAAAATTATTAAAGAAATGTATTGTGTATCATTGGTCTGAAAATCAGCAAAAGTCTTTTGATTTATTGAAGCATGCCTTAACACATGCTTCTGTATTGCAACTACCTGACTTTAATAGACCATTCTTCCTAGTAGTCACTGACGCTAATGGATCTGGAATAGGAGTTGTCATTATGCAAGATTCACATCGCATAGCCTACTCTAGCTGCAAACTTAAACCTTCTGAACTCAAGTATTCTACCTATGATAAGGAATTGCTAGCTGTATTACAAGCTTTACGACAATGGAAACACTATTTAATGGGATCTGAATTCATGATCAAAACTGACTAACAAAGTATCAAACATCTCCTTACTCAGCCACAAATCTCTAACCGTCATATTAAACAGGCTACTTTTATTCAAAGTTTCCACCCACTTATCCAATATCTACCCGAAAAAGAAAATGTTGTTGCAGATGCCTTGAGTTGAAGACCAACTATTCATAATATCTATGTGATATCTTTTTATTCCCTTATCTCTATGAAATATAATTATGACCAAGACCCCAGTTTTCAAGCTGATTGGAATAAATTAATTGCAAATAACTGGATTCCAATAAATTCATTGTCTTATTCTGGCGGATTTATGTTTTATGAGAAAATGTTGTGTATAACTGTTTCATTTCGATCATTTGTGTTGCACGAAATTCATTGTCCTCCATATCAAGGCCATAGAGGCATTATTTCTACTTTACGTACATTGGTTGAAGATATTTACTAGCCACAAATGAAATCTGATGTTTGTAACTTTGTATCTAAATGCTTAATTTGTCAAAGAGTTAAGCGACACCATGGTAAGCAATATGGTTTATTAATGTCTTTACCAATTCCAGAACGACCATGGGAACATATTTCAATGGATTTTATTATTGGTTTGCCTAACACCCAAGCTAATCATGATATGATTTGGACTATCGTAGATCGATTTAGCAAACAAGCATATTTCATTCCATGCAAGAAAATGTTAACTACATCTCAAGCTGCTCAATTGTTTTTGAAAACTGTTTTCACTAACCATGGTTTGCCAAAAGTTATTATTTCTAATTGTGATTCTAGATTTTGCAATAATTTTTGGACTACTTTATTTGCTAATTTAGGTACAAAGATTGATTTTTCATCTGCATTTCATCCTGAAACAAATGGGCAAACAAAAGCTACAAACAGTACAATTTTGGATCTTTTGCGTGCATACACAATTACAAAACCACACACATGGGATACACACTTGCATTTACTTTAGTTTGCATACAATAAGACACCACATACAGCTACACGGAAAGCACATTTTGAAATCATTTATAGATATAGATTGCCTACACCTGTTACCTCATTGTCAAACAAAGTTAAAGATGCTGATGATATTGCCAATATGCATGCTACTATTTTGGCTGAAATTAAAGACATGCTTGCGAAAGCCCAGCAATCATACACAAAACAAGCTAACAAGAAAAAAAACTATGAGTTTCACAGTCGATGATTATGTTTGGTTATGAATTGAAAAGAGAAGATTACAAAGTGTTGAGAAACACCCTGTTGTAAAGTTAGCTCCTAGATTTTATGGACCTTTCAAAATTATTCACAAAATCAATGAAAATGCATTTAAATTAGAATTACCCCAACACTAGAAAATCCACAATACTTTTCATATCAGTTTGTTACAACCTTTTAAAGGCCAATTACCTATCCACCCTATCTAGGAAAACCCTCCAATCCTTGAACTCGAAACTATTTTAGACACTGATTATATGACCACTAGAACTGGCCATAGATATTCTAGATATTTGGTAAAGTTTAAAAATTATCCTATTGAAGAGGCCCAATGGATGCACACTCATGACCTAAGTGCTTACCCCTCAATGCTCGCTGGACATTAAGCTAATAGCAATTGAGGATAATTGCTATCCTACCCCGAGGGTATGATGCCAGGAGGTATATTTCACGATGGATTCTGTGAGTTTTTATTCCATGGTGGATAACTTGAGGTTTTACGGTGGATTCCCTAAAACTATATTTATTTGCCGGGGCTCATACATAAGGTGGATTCTTTGTGCAAAAAGTTGACGGGGACGCTTGTCCTTTTTGAGCATCACGTTAATTTAATGTGCAAGTGGGTGATTCCATAGCGAGTGATTTCGCAAAATACATATTTAAATTAATGGACGTTTATGAGTTTAGAGTGCGCACTCGTATTAAATTAAGGTTAGGACAAAGTTCCAACCTATTTGTTTATTTTGTAGCTGAAGACTGCTAGGTATTTACTTTTGTCTGTTTAATTTTATTATTTTCTAACAATTGTGAATGCTTGAGTTGATGTGTAGAGCCAGCAGCATTGGAGTTGTGAAGCATTGGGCGATAGCGTGTATTCAAGTTACTTAGAAGAAATTATCATTTTTGATAGTTGCGTGTCTTATCATTAAAGGCGTGGTACTAATATTTATTTAGGCGTGTTTATTTATTGAAGCACTTGACATATATCTATTATTTTATATGTGCATGGGTGCATGATTTAAATATTCATTATTGGACATTATATTTGGGCATTGCCTCACTCTTGGGTTGCCCAACCGCTTTATTCTTTATTTGGACAAAAGCAAACACAAAAGCTAAAGCATGCTAATTGTAAAATTGGGCTATTTTTGAGCTTTGAGATGAATAAATTTATAAATGCATGCTTTGTGGAGCGCTCACACAAGGCATGGGGGGAGATTGTAACCCAATTGGTCTTTTTGCCTTCAACGCTCACTACGTACGCATACATCATCCGATTTGCGCACCATGACCTTGGATCTTTGAGTGGATACACTAATGCAAGCAACCCATTAGGAAAAAAATAAATTCTCTTTTGGGCCTTTTAGTCTCCTCCTCTTTTCTCTTTAAAATAAGAAAAATTGAAGAGAAGAATACCAAAATTATCCTCTTTTCTCCATTTTTCCATTCTCATTTTTCCTTTTTAATATTATCCACAAAGGATTTGCTCAGATTTATTCTCTTTTTTCATTCAATATCCCTTTTCAACCAAATTTTATCTTCCAATAGAGATTAGTTATGGAAGTATGTTGCTTCATTTTCAATGCTAAATTATTAGTATAGATGTGGTGTAATTCATTTCTAATTAAAAATAAGAAAAGTAAAATTCTAAGAATCACATTCAAGAAATTTTTGAAATTTTTTATATTCTAGCTTTTGGTAAGAAAAAAATCAGTTGGTCAATTTTTATGTTTTCAAGAAATATATTTGGAGGCAAAATTAAATTTTCTAAAATCCAAAAACTATTGGGCATCCCTTCTCTTTGAGCTATTCTATTTCATTCAACTACTCTCTCATTGCTCTATTGTAACCTCTTCTCTCTATCTATCTAGCCTACCTTAATACATTAAGCTACCCAATTTCCTCTATGTGTCCATTAATATCTCTATGTGTCCATATGTACCTCTTTAATATATCTTCATAAACATCAAACCATAAATATCAAACCTCCTATTTTTATTAGATGTATGTCTATCTCTATGTGTCTATCTATGCCTCGCTAGTTTGTCTCAATAGACTTAACTACCCTATTTCTATTAACATTTGTGTGTGTCTATCTAGCCTCTCCAATCTACCTCCATAGACTCAATTGTCTTGTTTCTATTAACATCTCTGTGTGTCTTTCTTGGCCTCTCCAATCTAGCTCCATAAACATCAAACCCCCTATTTTCATTGACATCTCTATATGTCTATCTAGACTACCTTGACATACTCAATATACATTCAGCTAAATTGTGTAATTAATTCATATATCTATAAGTTGACCTCATGATCAATAAGCAAAATGAATAAAGGCAAGAAGGAGCTTTACATTGAGATAGAGCTTGAATATGCTCCTTTGTTCAATAATTAATCCTCAAGTTCTATAGAGCTACAAATAGATGGGATTGAAGTATATGGACTTTTGAGTAACCACTTGCGAGTGGTGGCAGTAGCCACTCATAAGTGAAAAACAACCACTCACAAGTGGTTTGCCATCACTTGGACTTGGGGATCATCATTTGAAAGTGTTGATTCATCACTTTTATCTTTTTGATTACCCACTATGGTTGCTTGTCCATAGTAGTACAAAAAGTGATAGTGGTTGCCACAAACAAAGGATCCATCTCCACTAATAACAAATGGTGGGCATAAACAAGTGATCTACAACCATGTGAGTTTAGCTAACAAATATTTACAAGTGTCTTATTATTGATTAATGGGTGACAAAGATTTTTTTGGTATAGGCATTACCTGGAAGTGGTAGAGAACCACTTGGAAGGTGCAAACCACTTGGGAATAGTGGTGCACTACCTGCTAGTGGTAAGGCTCCAATAGTTAGAGCTCCAATAGTTAGTGGTAAGGGACCACTTTTAAATGACAATGCACCTTGTGTAAGTGGTAAAGACACTTATATGGTGGGTATAAAGATTTTGTAAGTGGTAGCAACCACTTGAAAGTTGTATGCACCACCTTTAAGTGGTAGGATACCACTTGTAAGGTAAAGCAAACCATGTGGGAATGATAGCTCACCATCGAGAAGTGGTAGTACTCCAAGTACAAGTTCTATGGGAACACTTGGGAGCTACACTGCACCACTTGTAAGTGGTAAGGAACCAATTACAAGTGGTAGCCATGCACCACTTACAAGTGGTAGGGGACCAGTTGTTGCTAGTGGTAGGGGACTACTTGCAAATTTTAGAGGAGTAGTTGGAAGTGGTAAGGGACCACTTTTAGATTATTTTTAAAGAAAATATTTACAATTGTTATACTACTTGGTAATAGTGTTGGACGTTACTTGAAATTTTTTTGTATTACTTTTGTGTAGTATTGGACCACATATAGGGATGACACATCACTTGTAAATGGTAGCACCCAATTTTAAGGGGTAGCATTCTAGTTGCAAGTTGTAGAGGGGATGACTTACAAGTGGTAATGCACTACATGTAAGTGGTAGCAACCACTTTCATAGTGTAGCACACTTTCTTGAATAGGAGGTGCATAGCTTGTAAGTTGTAGTCCATTGTGCCAAAGCACTTGTAAGTGATTATGAGTTAAGTACAAAACTTGTGATCAATAGTGTAGCACTTGTAAGTGGTAGAGCATCACTTGTGATTAATCACGCACCTCTTGTTAGTGATAGTGCAGTAATGTTAGTGTTGGCAACCACTTGTGAGTTGTAGCACACCACTTGTACCTAGTACTAATAAAATGAAAATTTGGTTTAGAGACAAAAGAGCGCTACATAAAATAAAACGTTGATTCAAAGAAAGAAAAGAGTTGTAGTGCACCACTTGTAACTAGCTCTAATAAATGCAAAATTGATTCAAAGATAGAAAGGAGTGGCATACAAGCAAAAGGATAAAGTGGTTTAGAAATATTTAAAAATACTAAAGCAAAACAACATTATAAATTGTTATGGACTAGTATACTAAATTGTCAAATGTAGTAACAAATCATCAACTTTACTTGACAATGCTAATTGATGTTTGGTTGTACATAAGTTTCTTTCATAGATTCTCACAAGCTTGGTAGCTTGCACTATGCTCATGACAAATCTTCACTCACACTTTCACCATTTTGCAATATCATTACTTCAAAAACAAATACTAGAGCAAAAATTACATTTGGAATTGCTAGATATTAGAATAATTAAAGTTTTAAAACTTCTTAACATTGCAGCACGACTAACAAAAAGGTTGCAAAACACCCAAACCAAGTTGTAGTACCAATAAACAGTAGTACATACAAAACAAATCACTACTTGAGGCTCGTCCAGAAGGTGGATTGGATGTTTTACATATGAATAATCTTGTACTACAAATATGCTTTTTGTTGGGAACACCCTTGTCTCATCCATCCAAAATGGAGAGACTAAGTCTTTGATAGTTTGAGACTGGTGGGTTCTCTATCCATATTGTCTATGACATGCAAATGCAAGGAACGATCCATCAACTTCACTTGCCATTACAAAGTGATGCCATTTGGTTGTATATAGATTTCTTTTGTAAATTCACATAAGCTTGGTAGCTTGAGGTATGCTAATGTCAATGCTTTGCCTCCACTTTCTCAATCCATCAACATCAATATCACCAATTTATTTACAAAGAAATCATCTAAAGATCTTGGGATCTTCACACAATTCAAAGTGTTACAAATGTTTCTCAATGTAATTGCTTTCAACTCTTTTAACTTACTCTGCATAGCATGGACGTAAGAATGTTGAAGAACTTCATCAATGATTTCATTCCTAGCTACACATATCCATTCCAATGGTCAATTTTCTAAAGTGTTCTACCATGGATCGACATATCTTGTGTTTCTTTCATTCATCGAGCACCTCATTATTGCATTCCATTCCAGAGTTGACTGTTGACTCTCATTGCTTTTGCTTTTGAGAAGCCCAATAATATTCCCTCTTTGATTTTTTGCACTGAAGTTTAGTCTCTCTACTCAGTGGAGAACTCTTGAAGGGCTCCATTGTTGCAAGGGATTTGCCTATGACATGAACGAGATAGATCATTAATAGACACTCACTTTTCATAAATACATGAAACTTGCATTGGCACATCCTAGGACTATATCAAAGTTTATGTATTGTTTGTGGTGCTTCCACAAGCTTCTCAATGAAGCGCGCACGCACACACACACACACACACACACACACATAGAGGAAGGGAGGGAGGGATATCTTAGATAGAATGCTTTCAAAGAGAAAGCTCAAAAGAGGATGATAGTGCTTTATCTTTGGAGCCTATGAACACACACAGAGAGAGAGAGAGAGAGAGAGAGAGAGAGAGAGAGAGAGAGAGAGAGAGAGAGAGAGAGAGAGAGAGAGAGAGAGAGAGAGAGAGAGAGAGAGAGAGAGAGAGAGAGAGTGTGTGTGTGTGTGTGTGTGTGTGTGTGTGTGTGTGTGTGTGTGTGAGTGAGTAACTATAGGGGTGCAAGCTGTAACTGCCAACATCTTTCACCATTTCATTAAATAAATAAAAAACTATTTTTGCGTGTCTAATTTACCAAATTTATTTTTTTATAAATTTAACTATTGAGATTCTCATTGGGACTATATGATGGACCTAAAAACGGGCATGCACTAGCCGGGCCTCGTCACTACGCACAAGACAACCCCTCGGCCTCGCGGCCAGGAGCGTCTATCAAAATCTCTGCCTTCCTAAACATTGCGTTTGTAATACGTTGTAGTCCAACTGATCCTAACCCAATATTACTCCTCAGAGGGAGTCCCTTTCACATAGCCAAAAGGCTCGAATCACATACACATGGGGTTCCTCCTATGGCTGAATGCCGTCAACCCTCTGCGACTCTCCTACACCTTGGGGATTGGCCCCTCAATGCGTCGCTCAACAAATAGACACATCGCACAAAAGTCGCTCAAGGTAACAAATAAGCGTGTCCAGGAGTGTACCATTTCTTCCTCACTTGCTTTCCCCTTTGGGACCCGCGTCTACCTACAGCATGGGTACCTCACTACCTCTCAACGTAGGTCATGTCCTAATAAGACAATTGCAATGCATGTCCAGGAGCTGGTCTCTGATACCTTTAAATTCTTTTCATTCTCTATGCATTTGGTGGATGCCTAGTGCTCAAACATTTAGCAAAACAGTATCATGCACAAGTGCAAAAACATTCTTTTAATGGTTTCCTTTCTCTAGCGTTCGTGCTTCCTTGCATGGGCCTAGCACTGAGGTGATCCTCGTGCTACTAGGCTCTTAATTTTAATTATTTTCCGTCCTAAATGCTATGCATAGAAATCAGCAACTTTTCCATCATCTCACACGGCATTTAGATATATTTCAACTACCCTACCCTCCCCCGTTTAAATATTGCATCGTTGCATACCTTTATACGGCATTTTGCCGTTATTTTGTGTATAAAAAACGGGAAAAATGCACTAAACCACGAAAGTAGGGCTGATTTGAAGAAAATCCTCATGCCTCAGCCCTGCTATACATCCACGGACATTGCTCTTATTTATCATTATTTTTCCGAAGCCCGAAATGTATTTTTCCCTATTTTTAAAGGGTTTTTCCCTATTTTCTTGCTATTTTTCCCAATTTCCTTCATTTTTTAATTATTGAAAATTGAGATCAGTTTATGGGCTGTGGCCCTTAGTTCCTTTCAGCAAAAATAAAATTTTAGTTTATGTGGATTAATTATTTCATCATTTTTCTCCCCAAAAACCCCATTTTCCTTTGTTTTTTTTAGCATTTTACATGTTTCGGTTTACCGTTTTCCGCCATCCGACACATGTATTTCTGATTTTTAAATGATAGAGGGACAAAAAACAACTCAAACAATGATATACTCGAATCTCATTCCATATGAACACATTTTCATAAACCAAAATTGCATCCAAAGACCATTTTCTTTATAAAAACTATTATTACCGTGATTTGCGGGTTTTTGTATTTAATTTGGTGCGTCCACGACTGATTTCCAGCCATGAATTCTGCTTGGAATTAGCAATCTACAATGATTTGGCATTGCCCTTCAATCTCGTCAAGAATCGGCATCCATTGTCTTGTTATGCTTGATTTGCCAAGTCTCTGTCAAGCCTTTGATTACCTTATTCAGGAAATGGGTTCCGCGGTCCGACACTAATTCTTTCGGTGGACCAAACGGCATATTATCTTCTCTAGAAGGAAACTAGCAGTTTCTTTAGCGTCATCTTTCCTTGTTGCACGTGCTTCTGACCACTTTGTGAAGTAGTCAGTTGCTACAATGATATACCTCTTTTGCGCAGTCGACGACGGAGTAATAGGACCCACAAAGTCTATTCCCCACTTCTCAAATGGAAGTATCGCCATAATAGGGGTGAGTGGTCATTTCCTATTCTCTCGACTATCATGTCGTTGACAAATATCGCATCTCTTAACATACGCAAACGCATCCTGGAAGATGGCAGGCCACCAATAACCTGCTCTTAAAGCCTTTTGTGCTGTAAGCCATCCAGCAAAATGGCCACCGCAAGCAGAATCATGGCACTCTTCCAAAATGAATGGCACCTCATCAGGCATCACACATCGGCGATAGATGTCATCAACCCCTTGCCGATATAATGTACCTGCAATCAAGGCAAACTTTAACGCTTGCTGCTTAATTTTCCGTTTCTCAGCTTTAGATAATTCGAATCCCGCCTCTCCCATCGATAAATAATGTGTTATTGCAGCATACTAGGAGGGAATAGATGCCGTATCTATTTTAAATAACAACTCCATGTCACTACCTTCAGCCACAGATTCTTTCGGCTCCCCAAAGTCCACAAGACATTCCATGATGCCTTGCAACCTTGGTGGCTTACGACGGATTTCATAATCAAATTCCTGCAAAGTGATTAACCACTTCGCTAGACGATCAGGCGGCTATAGCTTATTCATCAATAATCGAAGTCCCTCCGCCTTTGTATAAAGCAGGACTTTCTCATAGAGAATATAATGCCTAAATTTCTTGGTCCCAAAGACCATCGCTAAACACAACTTCTCCATGTAGGTATAATTGATCTCGGATACCCCCAGCTTCCGGCTAGCAAAAGCAATCGGGTGGTACCACTTCTCTTCCCAAATTTGGGCTAAACAGCAGGCTGATACTATACATGGTGGCTGCCGAAAATATATAGAACACCTCACCTCTTTTAGGTGCTTTTAAAACGGGAGCTCTTGCTAGCTCCTGTTTCACATCCTCGAATGCTACCTTACAAGGGTCACCCCATTCAAACAAACAGCTAAAGGACAATAAATTTGTAAGCGGCAACGTTCTTTCTGCCAAGGCGTTTATGAATCTACGGTAATAACCAACCGAAGACAGAAAGCTATGAACTTCTTTCGGAGTGCGTGGTGGACCCATGGCAACTATAACTTTGACCTTCTCAGGGTTTGTCGCAATTCCTACCGAACTGACCACGTGACCCAACAATAGCCCATAAGGTACTCCAAAAACACACTTCCGTGGGTTTAGAGCGATGCAGAATTGTCTACAGCGCTCAAAGCATTTTCTTAAAATGATCAACTGCCTTTCTCTCACGGTGGCAGCCCCTAAGTCATCAATAAACACCTTCAACTCTTCAGGGGATATGTCACCGAATGTCTTATCTGCTATTCGTTGCCACGAACCAGGCGCATTGCATAAACCAAAGGCCATCACATGGTACGCAAAAGTGCCAAAGACAGTAATAAAAGTTGTTTTTAACTTGTCCTCTTCTGCAATTGCCATCTGGTTATATCCTGCAAAGCAATCCATGAACGAATATATTTCCCTACCCGCTAATTGATCCAAAATCTGGTCAATAAATGGCAACGAGTAGTAGTCCTTAACAGTCTGCTTATTCAGCTCTCTAAAGTCTACACATAATCGGATTTGATTATTTTTCTTCTTTCTGATCACAACTGGCAAACACCATTCCGTGTGTTGCACAGGAAAAATCAAACCCGCTTTCTGAAGCTTCTGTAACTCTTCAAACAGCCCGTCCCTCAGTTCGAAAGGCATACGCCTTACTTTCTGTCGTACAAGACGACTGCCCTCTTTCAACGGAATTGTATGAACAGCAAGACTAGGAGAAATGCCTCTCAACTCATCATAACTCCAGGCAAAAATATCACGGAATTCCTGAATCAAGGCCACATAGTCCTCCCTTTCTGCTGTGCTGAGCATAGAACCTAATTTGATCGGATCATCAGGCGTACCAAGGTCTAGCTCGATAACATCTGCATCTCTTATATGAACTTGGCCCTCTATCGGCTCGTTCAAAGTAATGTGATAGATGTCTTCCGTGGTGGATCCCTCTTTGGACTCATCACTCGATGATGTCTCACTGGCAGATAAATCTTCTAATGTCTCCAATTCTGTAGAAGATAGAGGAGCTCTCTCACTCTGCGGGGACTCAGGATAAGCATCAACCACCACACGCTGGGCACCTCTGCCGAATATTAGTCGACCGGCGGGTATATCTACTTGGCAGTCCGCTTGCAAGATCCAAGGTCATCCGAGTAATACTTGGTAACTTGGCCGGCTTGCAAAACGAATCACCCTAAAGTCCAACAGGCATTCTACATTTGCAACAGTGACATGGACCTTAGTAATACAGCCTTCCGGATGTCTCAAACTATCATCTGCCATTCTGAGAATTGTGGAGGTATCTTTCTGGATCGCAAGACCCAACCTTTCCATTAGTTCAAAACTCATAATGTTAACAGATGATCCCGTATTGACAATGGCATAATCTACTAATATCCCATCGACATAGGCTGCAACCCTTGGGCAATGCTTCTCAGCATGCTCGAACCAGTCATCACCAACTCGCGCAATACCCAAAGGTTCTACGATATACCCGGTACGGAGGATCTTTCTAAATTCATTGCGTACTCCTGGGGAAAGCTTAATAAGCTGTAAGAGGTTCACGTCCGGCTTGACTTCGCAAAGAGAGCTCGCCAAATCGAATTCATGATAGTTCGATAGAGTTCGCTTTTCACTCCAAACCATCCGCTCTTTAGGTCGCTGAACCGGCTTTATTGCCTCTTTTTTAACTTTCACCTTCTTCTTTGGTGGTTCCTTATCGGCTTTACTTTCCACGAGCTTCAAAGGTCCCCCTTCCATGGCAGGATCCAAAACTTGCGTTCCTTTGTCACCTTGTTTAGGGTTTCCGTCGACAGGCTTATCCTTGTCGGCCTCTCTACCCTTTTGACCTCTTGTAAGAACAGCTCGCAGATTAGAGGTTTCAGCATCATTAATGCGTACAGCCTCAATCAAACTAACCCCACTACCACTAGGTAGCTCCTCCATTGTAGTATTTGGTCGTTGAAGTATTTGTTTAGGCCCATCTTCTCGTTGAGAATCATTTCCTTGCACACGATGATTAATAGGCCCTGGTTGCCGACTACCTCGCTGGAGGGAACTGATTTTACTCCAGCAAGTAGCTGCTAAATGGCCGGATGTCACACTTAACATTTGGGCAATTTCTTGGATAGTGCTGCCCACCACACCATTTGCAACTAAACCTCGAAGGTGCACCCTCATCTGGGTATCTACTTCCTATCAAATTTTGTTGTTTTTTAAGGAAGTTGACATCAACGGCTATTTGCCGATATTGCTCCGTGATCTTGTTGGTATAATTCTTCATCATGTCCTTAACCTCGCCAAGAACATTGGAAGCGCTCGACTCATAGCCTTGGTCATTACCATATCGTTCCATCGGCCTAACAATTCGATTAGGCACTGGTTGTTGAGCCACAGACATGGTGTTAGAATTGACCGCCTGGCCTCCACCATTTGGAGCCATTTGACTGCCCGTAGGCATCGACATGCTAGGGGGAGCTGGTAATAAAGGGACATTCTGCACCATGTTCCCTCTCCCATTAGGGTTAGCCAATCGCTATCCCTTGGCCACTACTGCCATTGGCCATCACCACATTGTTTCCCAATACTAAACCCATATTCGAATTGCCTCAAGAAGCATAGGCTGCTTGTAGTCGGGATTCCACCTCTTGTGCTCGCGTAATGGCAGTATCTATATCCCCCAAGGGGACACTACTCAACTGCAATTGGATATTAAAGTCCAAACCATGTAGGAAATATTGCAATTGGGCAACTGCGGGGATAGGAATAGAGGTGTCCAACTTACGGAAAACCTCTTTTATTTTCTTCGCATAAGCACGAATATCCTCGTGTGGTTCTTGGCGGGTCACGTTGAGTACACGCAACCAATATTGCCCACCCCTTTCAGGGGAAAACTCCCTTCAAAAAGCTCCATAAAATGAATCAATATTCAATATGGTTCCGGCTTCTAAACCATGATACCATATAGCGGCTCTTCCTTTGAGAGTCATATTGAAGAACATCATTTAATGTCCTTCTTCTTGGATGCGACAGTTAAACATCAACTTTTGAAACTCCCTAATATGGAGTTCCGCATCTTCCTCAACTAACCATTAAAAATGGGTAGCGGGTAACCTAGAGCCGGCAAATCCGTCATTCCTGCTGGAATTGCAATAGGCTGCGCCATCACGAGGATTGGATTTGCACTAGGAATAGGGGACGGTGGGGTTACACTTCCCGCTCTTGATGTAGACTGGCTTATGGAAGGAAGGGGAGCACTAGAGCTTCCACCTTCTCCTAACTTATTGCTTGTGGCACCAAGACCACTAGATCCACTCCCTCGTAAGGGTTCAGCACCGCTACGCTTAGGGGAATATCTCCTAAAAATTTCAGTACGTCGCCAGCTCTTTCGTCTCTTTCTTGCTTTTGGATTTCTGCTAGACGATGCGTATCGCGTTAAATAACGGATCAATCTTAGTATCCTTTGGCATAAACTGCTAGTTGGTCCCTAGACAACCAGGATTCGAGGACCGCCACTTTTAAGCGGCTCC